>NW_020175667.1:2907108-3028112 GCF_003031525.2 Neophocaena asiaeorientalis asiaeorientalis
TTTTTTTGCGGTACGTGGGCCTCTCACTGTTGTGGCCTCTCCCGTTGCAGAGCACAGGCTCTGGACGCGCAGGCTCAGCGGTCATGGCTCACGGGCCCAGCCGCTCCACGGCATGTGGGATCTTCCAGACCAGGGCACAAACCCGTGTCCCCTGCATCGGCAGGCAGACTCTCAACCACTGTGCCACCAGGGAAGCCTGAGAAGCCGTATCTTAAGCTGATAAACTGGTTGTGTTCTTCTTCTCCCAACATAGACCTCAGTGAAACACAGTAACATCACTACAGAGGGACCATGTCCTCTGACAATCACTACCACTAAAACATAAAAATTTCTGCTGTGACCACCCTATCCTGCCATATTTGTGCTTTGGCTGGCCCCAATCTACTTCTTAGATTCCCTAGAGTTTTCCTTAAACTGACTAATGAAGAGTAGTGAAAAATATAACTCCTCATTTCAAATGGTGTCATCAGGATGGTCAACTTGTTGTGCAATCTCTAATATTTTTTTTTTTTTTTTTTCCCCTGCTGTGGCTCATTCATTACATTGGAGAATCCATCTTTGGCTATTTTTGGCACATGGAGGAACTAACCAGAGTAATGTGTTAATTGGGAAAAAATGTTCTTTCTTTAAGAGAATCCATAAAGATGGAGTGAAATATAGTTGGACACTGGAGTGGTCTTGAAATGAATGTAGCTTAGATGAATCCATGGAAAAGAATGGAGATGTTGGTAGTTTTGAGTAGAAGGTCCAGGACAGCATACATTATTTATAGAGGAAAAGGTAGTCAAATACAGACCAATGACTGACTCAGGCAGACAAAAAGAAAGAGTTGTGGAATAAAAAAAAAAAAAACATAGTCTTAGGAACTAATTCAGAACAAATTTGATTTCTTTAAAAATACTATTATTATTATTTTATTTATAAATTTTTGTAGAATTAGCAATAGTGACATGGAAAACTAATATACAATTTTAGTTCTCACACCTTACTCTCTGAGCTTCTCTTTATCCCAAGGTCCAGGTCCATGTGTAGATTATCATCCTGGCCCTCTAGCCATAGACCATTGAGGTATGGATGACCATCTGGATGAACCTAATTCAATAGGAATTTTTTCTCTTAGAAATATGGAAATAATACAGTGAAATGCTAATAACTTACTGTTAACTGATTGAACATGGGGTGGTGGTGCAGATTACCCATTTGTTTACCTAAACTGAGGGAGTTATTCTACAAAATAGAAAGAAAAAAATGAAGTAATGGTGAAATTTCATGGATCCTACAGAAATAATAAGTTTATATTGGTTCCTGACTATCCTTCCTTGTTCCAATATGGAAATAAAATATGATTTCATATCTAACGTTTGATTCTATGACCTCTTTTAATAAATTACCTTTTTCCTTTGTATATGTGAGTTTGAATGGTTTCTCTTCCTTATGACCAAACAATTCCCAAAATATAAAAATAAAAGGGCATTTAAAGTTTCTGTATATATTTACTCTTATACAATATTTCAATATATGTCCAGTGTACAATATTCTAAATTTGTTTTGGGGTTAAATAGGTTTTTCTGAGATGTGCTCACCACCAGCTCACACTATAATAAATGGGTAGGAGGCAAATCCTGAAGAATGTTGAAAGTCATTCTTAAATTATTTTAAAACCATTTCTAAAAGAGGATTGAAAAAAAACCCTCTTTTCTCTATTAGGCATAAACATTTTCCTAAGTCTGTATTTTCTAAATAAATTTCAGGAAAGAGATAATCCCAAGTGCCCCCAATTTCCAATCATATATTTGCTGTTTTTTAAGACATGCACTAACTTCCCTAATGGGTAGCTCAGATCCATGGGGAAATTCAAGACTATTTTAACTGACACCCACAAAATTGGAAATAATTTATGTTTGATTGAACAGAGAGATATATAAATTGTTAAAGTAGTTAATCAAAGTCCATCAACATATAGAGGGTTTTAATAAGTATAAATTCTTAACTGGAGTAAAGACAGTAACTTTCCTCTTTTCAAAGGGAAGGACTAAGGGTAATAGAGTTACCGTATAATCATTAGGTATTAATGTGGGAGAAATGTTATTGTCCAGGCTTCTGGTTACAGTGCAGTAGTTTATTTGGTTAAAATTTCCTGCTGAGGATAATTAGAAAAGCTAGGTAAAATATAAAGATCTATCTACTTGAAGATTCTTCAAATCAACTTCAAATCATCTTAATTTTAGAAATATCATTAAGATTGTATGAGAGTACCAGAAAACCCCAGTACCTGTCAAAGAAAAAATATAAATCATTTTGGAGGAAGATAAAATCATGCATGTTTCAAAGTATTTCTACAAACAATTTTCAAATAAAATATCAGGCAAAAACATGGTCAGGCCCATGAAGAACTCAAGACTGTATGAACAAACCCTGGAGAAATAGTTTAATAGAGGTTCTAGAATCTGGAATCATCAGAAACAGATTTGAAAGTGGCAGCTATGCTTACTTTGTTCCACAAAATAAAAATCTAAAATATTTGAGAATTTTGGAAGACATCTATAAGACAAAGATGGAAACACAGAAGAAAAAGAAGAGGAAGAGGAAGAAGGGGAGAAAGAGAAGGAACAGAAGAAGGAACAGGAAGAGGAGGAGATGGAGGAAAAAGAGAAGGAGGAGGATAAGAAAGAGAAAGGAGACGAGAAAGAAAAGAAAAAAGAGTCAAATTGAAAGTCTAGAGTTGGACAATAAATAAACAGAATTAGACAATTATTGGATGAGATTAATGGCAGGAAATGACAAAATGAAAGAGATAATTAGTGAATTGAAAAATACATTAGACAAAAACTTTCAGAACAGTGTCAAATAGAAAAATTGAAATAGAGCAGAGCAACAAAGCCTAATCCATGTAAAATTAGATTTCCAGAAGAAAAACGGAAGGAGGGAGAGGAGGAGGGAAGAAGAATGAAAGAGAGAGAGAATAGAACAGAACAAATGTTTTGAGGAGATAATGGCTAAAAATTGCAACACCAGTAAAAGATCTCAAACAAATTCAAGATAGTCTATAATTATAATTAGAAAAAATAAATTTGCACCCAGATATATCATATTACAACTGATGAAAACAGGAGATTAAGAGAAAATCTTTAAAAACATAATTCCAAAGAAGGAAAATACAAATTTCCTAAATTCTCAGTAGAAAGAATAGAAGTCAGAGAGTAATGGGATATTTTTTGTTGTTAAAATAATATTAAATGTTAAAATGAAGTAACAGCCACCTGAGAATTTTATATCCAGTAAAATTGTCCTTTCAAATTAAAAGAGAATTATAGCAATTTTAAGACAAACATTAAGAATTGAAGAGATTTATCACCAGCATTCCTGTACAAAAGAAGAGCTAAAAGAGATTTTCAGAGAGAAGGAAACTAACACCAGACGGAAGCTCAGAGATCCAGGAAGAAATGAAAAGCATAAATAGATGAAAATTAATATCAACTGTAAAAAATAGTGTCCTGTGTTTATATATTTCGAATTAAATTTTAGCAATAACATATGAATAAGGAGAGTGAAATTTATTTAAAGTGCCCTAAATGTCTTGCACTGTCTGAAAAGAAAGTAAGAACACCAATCAATATGTCCTTGATAACCTGAGAAATGCATGTTCTAATCTCTAGGCTAGCCACTAACAAAACAGTGAAAGAATATATGACTTTCAAGCTAATAGAAGACAAACTGATAAAATTAAAAAATATATATTTCAAAACACTACATGTATATAAAGAAAAAGAAACGTAGATCATCAGAAAAAAATAGAAAACATTTAATAAAATATTTTACACTCAAATATATCAGCTAGTATATAATATATAAATGTAGTAAGTGTTCTAAATAAAAGAAAAAAATTCCAACTCTATTAAAAAATTCAACTATATTCTATAGTAGGTGATATCTAAAATATAATAAAAATATTATAATAAATTTGGAAACATTGAAAATAAAGAATGGAGAAGGATATAACATGTAAATACTGATCAAAAAGAGAAAAACAATTTTGTTTGCCTGTATTAATGTAAGACACAGTAGACTTGAAGGCAAGAAAAGTTCAAATGTCATAAAAATAACAGTTTCAATTCACCAAGAATTCAAGTTAGAATGCACCTAAGAGCATAGCCTCAAAATATATAGAAAAATGTGGACACAATTAAAAGGAGAAAAAGACAAATCCACAATCCTAGTGTGATATTTTGAAATATAACTCTCTCATCAATAAAAATCAAAAAACATAAAACAAGCAAACTGAAAAGTTAGTAAGGATGTGAAAATTTTCACTAACAATACCCACAAAATTAACCTTGTAGAAATACGTAGACTACTACACCTAATAGCTGCAGAATACACTTTTTTGAAACAACATACATGGAACATTTTTGAAAATTGACTGAATAATGGGCCATAAAGACAATCATCACATATTTCAAAGGATCAAAATTATATGGAGAATATGCTCTGATTGCAATACAATTATTAAAAAAATAAGTAACAAAAAGCTAGAAAATACTCTTATGTGTGAAAATTTTAAAATAATCTCTTATACCTAACCCGGAGGTCAAAGAATAACTAGCAATAGAAAATTTTAAATATTTTCAACCAAAGAAAACCTGCATATATGAACATGCATGTAAAGCTTTTGCCAAATGGGATATTTATAAGTTTGGTCACATATATTAGAAAAGAAAGAAGCTAGAAGTCAATCATTTAACCATTTATCTAATAATTTTAGAAGAAAATGGCAAATTAAGCCCAAAGAAAGAAAAAGATGGAAATAATTTACAAAAATTATTAAATAATGTAGAACTGATATAAAATGACCAACAAAGTCAGAGTCTGTTACCTGGATACACTTAAAAAAATAAATTAAAAGACCTATAGTAAAAAAAAAAAAAAAAAAAAAAAAATCCTATAGTAAAAGCAATTAAAATGAGAGAGAGAGTGCAAAAATAATGTTAGAAAGGAAAATATCAATATCACTGCAGAGGTTATACACATTAAATAGAACACAAGAAATGTTATAAGCATGTTTAGTAATTTTTAAAATTTAAATAAAGTGAATACATACCTTAAAATTGCAAAACTGACACAAGAAGAAATAGAAAAAAAAATCTATAATTAAATGATGTCATTGCACACCAAAAAAATGAAAGGATGGGAAGGGGAAGAAAAATGAAGGAAGGAAGGGAGGGAGGGAGGAGGAATGAAGGAAAGAAGAGAAGGAGGAGGAAAGGAAGTAAGAAAAGCAGGCCAAGGTCCAAATGGCTTCACTGTTGAATTTCATCAAAATTTCAAGAAAGAAGTGCCAATCCTATCACAGAGTAGTAAAAGAGAAACTTACTCTCCAAATCTTTTCTTGAGGATAGCATAATCTCATTACTAAAATCAGATTACAAGAAAGTAAAATTATAGTACCTAAATGTTAAAATTTTAGAAAATGAAATACAGCAAAATATAAACATAGTAATACATGATAACTAATTTGTGTTGGTTCAAAGTAGGTTTAATATTTAAAGTAATCTTGGATTCATAACATTAATCAAATTAAAGAGAAAAATTTTATGTACATTTCAATGGATGCATAGAGAACATCCAGAAACCACTTAAATATGCATCAATGGTAAGTGCATTGTGGTATGGTTTCTGTGGTTAACACAACAGAATACAATTCAGCAATAAAAATGAAGAAACTAGAACTACATACACGCAAGAACGAGTTATATAAAGACAATGCTGATCAAAGGAAACCAGACACAAAAGAATAAATGTTGTTTAATTCCATTTGTATAAAGTGAAAAAAAAAAGTTAAACCAGTGTTTAGGATGCATGCTTAGGTGGTATAAAGAAAGGAGAAGGTGGTTATATAAGTACCAGGACAATGACTGCTTTTGGTAAGAGGTATAGGAGGTATAACTGAGAGCGAGCAGCTTCTGAGATGTTGATCACGTTCTATTTCTTGACCTGGGCAGGGATTATATGGATGTGTATGTTGTGATAAATCATTGAGCTGCTTATCTTTGTCTTGTACAGTTTTCTGCACAACTTTTGGCTATATTTCATAGAAAGTCTTTACCAACCATATCCCACGCACAAAAAAATAGGTGTAGAGGTCTATACCACGAATGTGAAAAACTGATATTTAAAGAATCATTATTCTAATGGCTCATGTTAACAAATACAAAACATCACTTATTTGGCCTTCCTTCTTACTTATACATCAGGTAAGGACAAATTCAGTGTAAGGACATACAAAAAGTAAAAGCTATACCTCATATAAAGGGAAATCATTATTTAATATCATTTTGGCATTCTGAATACTTCACAATTGAGAGAAAAATGACCTTAGCCACTGAAAATACACCAAAACATTTTGTTCATGCCTTAACTTTAAGAACTGTGCTTAAAACATGAAGCATAAACATAAAACCATAGCAGATAATTCATAGTTAAATTATTGTAATAAATAACTTAGTTTACCCATGTAATTTTAAAAATTAACTGTACCAATTGCATACTTTTCATCTACTTTGTTGTGCAAATACTTTAGCAATTAATCCATTCATTAGTTAGATTGTCACTTTAGATCTATCAAAATCAAGACGCTCCTCAAGGAAAGAACCTGGGCATTATTTTTCTTTTATTACTTCTAAAAGCACCCATCAATAGATTCTTGTTAATGGTTTCACTTAATTTTGAACAAACCAAATCTGAGGCAAAATCTGAGGTAAGGAAGAATATTTAGGCAAGGATGGCATGAGTTATGAAAGTCATAGTTGAAAAGGCTAGTGTGGAAGGAAGGTCCCATCCTAAGAAAACTCTAAATTTGAAGGAAAAAAAAAAAAAAATGCTGGTTCTGGAGAGGCACCAAACAAACAGACTCTGCTGGTAGATAGGACCAACGTAGAATTCCACCAGAAACCAAACATTTTGGAAACATATAAGCCATGCTTTAACTGTGTAGCGTTAACTCTAAGTTGAGGTGCGTGTGGTTTGAAAGAAGAAGAGAAAGTAAAACTGACAGGAAAAGAACAGGAAAGGAGAAAATTGGGAGGCTCTGGAAAGAGACACAGTTTTTGTGAGATTCACTGCAGAGGGCAGGTACACAGAGGAATAGATACTGAGATAGAAAGTTATTGTGCGCAAAGCCAAACATAACTCATTCCACACACATACATGGTGATTTTAATGTTTGGCATTTTTCTCCACTCTTTTTTAGATTCTTTTCCCATATAGGTCATTACAGAGTATTGAGAAGAGTTCCCTGCGCTACACAGTAGTTCTTTATTAGTTATCTATTTTATATATAGTAGTGTGTATATGCCAATCCCAATCTCCCAGTTTATATCCCTACCCCCGTTCCCCCCTTGGTAACCATAAGTTTGTTTTCTACATTTGTGACTCTATTTCTGTTTTGTAAATAAGTTCATTTGTACCATTTTTTTAGATTCCACGTATAAGAATATCATATGATTTTTGTCTTTCTCTGTCTGACTGACTTCACGCAGGACTAATGTTTGGTGTTTTTAAAAGTTACTGACCCTCTTTTTTCTCTTTTATACCAATTTTCTCAGAAGCATAAAGATGCAGATCTGACCAAATTTTATCAGCCAAGAGAACTCCCCTCTGCCCCAGTTAATGGATAGGTGGTTTAAAATGGTTCCTGGCAGGGATATATAAAATTATTAAAAAATAGAATAGGAACGAGAACCACTTAGCAGTTCAGGTCAAGCCCTGTAAGCCTCTGAGCAGTCTATCCCTTCAGCAGAGAGATTAGGGAAGCTCTTGGTCCAGGGGCAGCAGAGGGCACTCCAGGCCACATCAGGTTAAGTTGTGGTCACTTTATCTCTTGTTGTTGACGCAAAGTCCCGAGGCCATGGCCCAGGATTTTCCTGCAGAAACGTGTTTACAAGCAGGTCAAGGACTTGTAGACAGATAACCATTAGCAAAACAACTTTTCTATTGACAACAGAGCAAAGAAAGGTGTGTTTGCAGATGAATTATCACTTGCTTCTTAAAGGAAAAGAAAAGAAAAGCTCAACCAAGTCACTAAATCCCAGCTTTCTTACCCCAGGACTAAATTCTCTTGTTTTTCCCAGTGTTACATTCATACCTTACCAACTTCAGAGAAATCTGCAGTGACACCTTTTAGCCTTCAATACCTATAAATTATCCATTTGAGTCTTATTGAGATGAAGAAATGATTTTATGCAGGAGTTAAAAAATAACGAAGTAAATATCAAGAAAGTATTTAAATCTCTTGAGCAAGTCTTGGGAGTGCCTTATTGCCGGGGAAGGAGAATTCTCAAAAAACTGCTGACATTTTCTGGTTTGAACCTGTGTCATGGCCTTTAGGCTGCAGATATTTTGGATGAAATTCTAAATTTATAAGGATTGAAGCCAGAAGAAAGGAAGGATTCTAGGTCGTGGAGGCAAGTGGAGGAAAAGCAAAAGAAAATCAATCAACAAACAAACAAACAAAAAGATTTCAAATACGGTGATCAGAACTCACAGGATTGAAAAGCTTAGCTAATGAACACGTTTAAAGCTTTGAAAACTGTAGCCTGTTTCAGCTCAGAGCGTGATGTAACTGGTGCATAGAAGCTGGGGAGAAATAAGCCTCTCCTGACATGGCTACTCTTATGCTAAAGAAGGGAACTTACATTTTCACTAAAGGAGAAAAATCTGAACTTGGAAATCTGCGAATGGGTAAATATGAGCTGTCTCATTAGAAAGATACTTCTCAATTAGTTTTCTTTTCATCCCTCTTGCTTTCGGCTCTCAGCCCTCTTATGCACAACCCACACACACACAGAGTTCTGCACTAGCCAAGGGTCAGAAAGGTTCCTGCCCATTTCTCTCCATAGAAGTCCTGACAATGTGGCATGTGCAGTGTCGACAATGACATGCCACTCAAAATCCCTCCCTTCAGATTGTCCCTCCCTTTAAAGGAGACAGCCAACGTGAATGAAACACTTTTTTCCCCCCCGGGGAAGTCTGACTTGCTTTTATTAACCCAGATACAAAGTGCCACTCAGAGGCCTCGGACAGTCGAATTCTTTATTCCCTTAACTAGCAATTCGTTTGACCCTCAAGAATAGTATTAAAGCTCCATCGTGTTTTATATTTCTTATTTATTTTATGCTCCCACTGCTTCACGAAGCATGCTTCTGAAAACATTGTCATGTACCGTAAAGTCTTCATATTAAAAGCACGTTTTAAATGGTTTCATCTTAACATGCTTCTGTCACTCAAATTGGAAAACTTTATGCTAGTTCCTTTCCAAGCTGTTAAAGATTAGCTTGATGTAGATAAGACTATTCCCCAAACTCATTATCTGTCTTCCAAATGCACCTTAAGGACTCCTTAATAAAGTCAAGGTTACGCGAAGAGTATTTTACTGAAAATCAGTGAATGACTATTAATAAATTTGCATTACAGAGGAGTTATTTCATCTCCGCCTCTCATCTTTACAATGAATGATCTTTCTCTTTTATTAGGTTTTTAAACAATAAGCCTATTTATTAATTTTATATCACCAACAAATCTGTAGCAACTGGTTGGAAGCAGCTAGAAAATATCTCCACCAGTTTATAAACAGATGTACACCATCTATTCTACTGTATACATTGCACAAATATCTTTGACCTCTACATCACCCCAAAATTAAAACTCTGCCCCACCCTGCATCTTTCTTACCAGCATATAAAATACACACACACACACACACACACACACACACACACATCCCTTTCCTAAGTAAAAACATGAATAGTTCCCACCTGATCATTATGTTTTTAGTTTTGGTAGAAGAAAATTCCAGTATGTATAATTAATATAACAGGTGTCTCTCTATCTCATACAGATCTTAAAGATACATCGAGTTGCAAACTCAGTAATTCTGTTGTCAACCCTACCTCTACGTAACTGGAACTCCACACAATGTTGTTTCTAGCATTTAGCTTTTCACTAAATCTACACCTTTCCTACCACACACAGCAAATATCACATGTTGCTTATGTAAGAATCACCTCTTTTATTTTGGAGTCAGGGTTTCTAACTACCCCACATTCTCCTGCTTTCTTCACCAGACTCAGGATCCCAGAGTTATTTGGAATGTGGCATTAGAATTTATCCTAAGCCATCATGAGGGTCTCTCATAAGGTAAGATTGTTTTGTAGTGGAATTTTTACAAATCTGCTTTTAACACATACAACAAAGGTGTAAGAAAATCTTTCAAGGCTTGCTTTATAACAAAGAAATGTTTTATGGGTGGCTCCTTTCTGACAAACCTGAGCCACACTCAAATCTTTTGGTTGAAACATTTTTCCTGGGGATCTTCCAAGCACTGGCTTTCCAGGAGTGATTTTCTCACCTTTCTGATGTAAGTCAGATTAAAATCCAGCATACGTGAATCATCTATCTTTATTGATCATGTCAGCTCAAGCCAAAATCACCATCTGCAGACTTGTAATCATAGTAATAGTGGTGCAGAAAGCCAATGAGATAATGGACCATTTAGAGGCTACTCCATCTTGACTCCTGAGAATTATTTTGGGCCCATAATAATGTTGCTAAAACTATAACTTCACATACTTGAATATGAGTAAATGGAATTTTTGTTCCCTGGGCCACACCTTCTCAATAGAGAGACTCTTATACTGTTCAGTGCCTTCCTGGTAGCCTGAGTTCCACACCAAAATTTAGAGCCCACAATCCACAGCTTTTCTAATGGTAGAGGACAAATCTGGCTGCATATTGTAGGAGAAAAGGATGAACTAAAGATTTCTCAATGTTTCTTCCATTCCTTTCTTTGTAAAACATTCTGGGATATTTTGTCTCTGTAGTCCTCCTGAAGGAGGCCAGCCTTACCTTCTGTCTGCCTTCTCTCCCCTTTTCCATCCAACATGATTCAGGACTGATGGAGTGCAGGGGCAGAGGCCAAGGAGGCCTACGGTGTGAGCAGCAGGGCAGTGCTGTCCCTGGCTCCAGTTGACAGCAGCCCCTGCCTGCAGCAGGGGGCTTCCAGGGATCAGTACGGCCACTCCAGATGGTCGCCATGCAACTAATCCCAGTGACGGTGGGGGGATCTGTCCTAGTGGAAAAATTAACAATTCACAGGAAAAATGAGATTTAAGAGACAGAGGTTGCAAATGAACCTATAACTAAAAGCCTTCAAAATATTTTTACGTCTTGTAAAAGAGAATCATAAAAGCAGCACATGAAATAAAGAAAATATCAGTGACATTTTATACATTTTAAATTACTGATAATGAGTACTGTATATTTTAACTTCCATTTGCCATCCTTTACTTGCTGTAAATTTTCAGGATCTTCCTCTGGCTTCTGTTTCAGTGACACTTGGAGATTAAAAAAAAAGAAGAAGAAAGAAAGAAAGTATACCAAAATGTACGAAAAACCAAAAACAACTCAAATACCATGTATATGTTCAGTTCCTTCTTTGATTTATTGGCTTCTAACTTGAGGCCCAGTGGGGTCCTGAGACCAACCCCTAAATATGAGCTTTTCTTCTGGGCTTCAATTCTGGTTCTGTGATCCATTTTTGAACCATCTAACAAGAGATGGGAAAGTACCGTGATCAAGTAACACACTTTAGATTTAGACGCAGACCCATCATTCGCTAGCCATTTTAATTTCTATAAAAGTGAATAATAAAAGTAGTAATTAAAATAAAAGAAAAATGACACTTTATACATTTTATACAACTATTTAACCATGTACAACTCTGTTTTCTGATCTGTAAAATTAAACAACATTACTAACTTCAAAAACCTATTGAGAGAATTAAATTAAATTATTTAACAAATATTTGTCCTGTCTCACTCATCATAGCAAACAACTAACGACTGATCTTTCCCATACATACATGCAAACATACACACATACATGGCATATATATGTATGCAGATATAAATATACACAAACACCATTATATGTAATAGTTGAATGATAGCTAGCTATGTGTGTGTGTTGCATATAGTTAGACCAAAATTCTTGATATTACATAAATATATCACTGATTAATGTCTCATTTACTCCATCTTAGGCAGGATGGTTTGGGGCTCCTGTGGCTTCAAGTACCTCCTAGGTACTTGGTATTGGAATGCTTAATTTACTCTTTCATCCCAAACTGCAGAAGGCACAGCTCACAGTAACATTCCTAATAAGCTATTTGGTATCTCTCTATGATTCAGACATGGTCATTTCTCTCAGTAAATAAATATATATATACTTAATATATATATTTATATATATTACATATATTAAAAATATATATATATAAATTCAAAGCATTTTACTTTTAGCCATTCTAGTGAGTATAAAATGATACCTCATTGCGTTTTAAATTTTTGCCTCATGATTAAATATACTGAGCACTTTCTCATGTGTTTATTAGTCATTTTCTTATCTTCTTTGGTGAAGTGTCTGTTAAAATTCTTTGCCCATTTTCAATTGGGTTCTTTGTCTTTTTACAGTTGATTTGTAGGAGTTATGTAAAAGTTCTGGATACAAATTTTTGTCAAGTATGTGGTGTATCATATATCTCCAGTACATAATGGTGTCTTTTGAAGACCCAAAATGACTAATTTTGAAAAATTCTATATTTGTTAATTTCATGGTTAGTGCTTTATGTGCCTGTGTAAGAAATTGTTTTTCATTCCAAGGTTGTGAAAATATACTCCTTTGTGTTCTTCCAGAAGCTCTATGGCTTGGAGTTCATATTATGGGCTTAACTCAAGTTGGTTTTTGTATGTGGAGTAAGATAGGGATTGAAGTTGACTTTTTCTTATAGGTATCAAGATGCTCTAGGAATATTTGTTTAAAAGGTTTTCCCAACCCTCATTGAAACTGGTCAAAAATCAATTGTCTGTATATATCTAAATCTAATTATGTATAGCTTATTCAGTTTGTTACCTACTTGTCCATTCTTAAGACAAAACTACAATACCTTGATTATCATAGCTTTATAAATCTTTAAATCAGATAGTATAATTCCTCCTGCTTTATCATCTTTTACAAAACTTTTTGACTACCTAGGTCCTTTGAATGTACATCTACACCTTTAAATTAGCTTGTAAATGTGTACAAATCAACTTTCTGGGACTTTGACTGGGATCATGTTGTATCTATGGATTAGTTTAGGGATAATTGATATAAACTTTATAAATCTTCTCAAAAAACTAGCATTTGACCTTATTAATTTTCTATATTATTTGTCTACTATATCATTGATTTTGGATCTTGTTTTGATTAATTATTTCCTTTACTTACTTTAAGTTAAATTTGCTTTTGTCTTTTCATTTTCTTAATGAGGAAGTTTAAGAAGATATAAGATCAATAATTCTTTAATTTGTACTATAAACATCTGCTTTAATTTGTGCTATAAACATTTAAAATTATAAATTTTTCTGTAAGCACTACTTTCACTATAACCAACAAATTTAATATATTGTGTTTAATTATTATTTAACTTAAAATATTTTGTAATTTTTGCTTGTGATTTTTAATTTTTATCCATGGTTTATGTAGAGGTTTGCTGATAAATTTCCAAATACTTAGGAATTTTTAAGAAATACCTAGCAGTGCTATCTTATATCTTATCACTATTAATTTCTAATTAAGAACCAATGTGGTCAGATGATTAAAACTGAATGCTTTCAATTTTTCAGTATTTATTAAACATGTTTCAGTATCCAGTCTATATTCTATTTTAATAAAGGCTCTATGTATATTTGCTAGGTAATATTCAATAAACATCAACTAGATCACATTAGATAATAATGCTTTTCAAATCATCTATATCGTTACTGTTTGCGTGTTTGTTTATTTTTTGGTTTGCCTGTTTTATCATATACTGAGAAAAGATTGTTAAAATCTCAGACTATGTTTTGCATTTATTTCCCTCTTTACTTCTGCCAAATTTTCCCTCATGTATATAAAAGTTTTAAAGGTGCATACACATTTAATATTGTTATAGTTCTTGATAAACTTGATCCTTTCAACATTATGAAAAACAAATTTAGTACTATTTTTCAAAGTCCACTTAGTGTAATATTTTTATAGGTAGGCACACCATAGTACACTTTTTTCCATATTTTTAATTTCAAATTTTATGTTTGCTTATAATTTTTAAAAATATAGTTGGGTTCTTTTTTCTTTATCTTAGTCAGAAAATGTATGTCTTTTAATTGATTTTCTAATCAAGTTACAGTTAATTATCAATATGATTCAACTGAGCTCTTCCATCTTGAACTTTTTCATCTTTATCCCATTTCTTTACTACTTTGTGTTGTATTCTTTTGTTTTCCATTTGTCTTATGTATTAAGCATTTAGCTATATTTTTGTGCTATTTTTGATGAATGTTCTAGTGATTACATTATTTATCTTTAAGTAATCATGGTCTACCTTCAAATAATATTATACATTTTTTAAAACAATGCAAGAATCTTAAAACTATGTAATTCAATCTACCTTCCTCTTACCCTTTGTTCTATTGTTTTCTTACATTTTATTGTTATATACATTATATATCACACAATATATTATTATAATTTTTTGCTTTAAAAAGATATTAGTCTTTCAAAGCTATATGTATATATAAAAATAAACCTTTTATGTTTACCAAGATCTTACCGTTTCTGGTATTTAATCTTTCCTAAAGAAGATCCTCAGTTCCATCTGCTGTTATAATTTTCCTTTGACTAAAGAAAACACCTTATTTTAGCATACATTATAGTGTTAAATTTTATGTTTCAATTGATTGAGATTTAATTCCAGCTGAAAAATATTTTTAAAAATTTTGGAGAAAACCTCTAAGTTTAGAATACAGAAGGATAATGTGGATTACTATTTTTTCCTCTACCCTCCCATTTGAACACTCAGAAAAAGTGCTCCATTTCACCATCACTCAGAACAATGAATATTAATCAATGATATTTCAGACATCAGAATACCCACCTTCCAGGCATGTAGGAATCCCTCTGGCATTTGGGTATCTAACTTTTGGGTGGCAAATACCTAAATGCTACTGAGGTTTCAGTTAGACATGAGAGACATCAAAAGTGTCAGAGGATGTCTGGCCAACTATTGGTCTGTGCCCAGCAAGGACATATTTGCATAGGAAATTAAAGACTTCCTGGAAAATAATTTACCTGGAAAAAAGAATAAACTAAGCGCAAACATCATTAGCCAATAAGAGAGCCCATTCCCTCAATTTTTCCAGGAGAAAGGATGATCACTCTGAGTCATGAATTTTTTCATGAGTATACAGGGAAAATCTCTAAGGATGCTCATAAGAAATTTAGGGATATGTGCTCATAAGAATATTATTCTGAGTGTGATATTTGCATTTTTATGCTCATAACACTAGAGATATTTGGATTATGTAAAGATAAAGACAGAAACACTGAAGAAAAGAGTGTTGGATTTAGCTGAACACTAATGTAAACTTCTAAGTTCTAATTAAAACTTGGAAATTAAAAGGCAAATGATCAACTCAAGAAAAATCAAAACCCAAAATAATAACCATTATATTCAAAAAGCTCTTAGGAAAGAATGCCTCTTTTAAAAACAAGAGAAAGCATTAAAAAACTAAAGTCCTTCACAAAAGAAAACCACATAGAAAATAAACATATCAAGAGTGTTTAAAAATGCCTGGTAGTCAAAATAATGCAAAGTAATATAACAAGAAAATAAGCTATTTTATTTATAAAAATGGTAAAACTGTTTTAATGATATATCCGATATTCTGAAAGTTCATTCAAAAAGAATTAAGAAGCTTTAAGAAGTTATGTTTTGATTTACTCATGGAAATCTGTGCAGCCATACAAAATAATTTAAAAGAAAATATAACATCATAGAAGACAAACCTATAGTCTGATGTCAAAGAAAAAGCAAGTTACAAAATGCAATGATCTCATTTAAAAAAGTATAACTATATACATCCAGAAGTCTGTAAGGATATATGCATGTATCTTTTATCAATATGGAAGTTAAATTTCCAGGACTCTAATGAATGAGAAAACTGTAATTATATTGAGTTAATGGGAAATAAGGGTTTTACTGGAAAACAGTAAAATGTATTACACTTAAAGCATAGAAAGTAACCTATGTAGAGTTAAAAAAAAAAATCTGTTTTGGTAATTAATCATACTACTGATTTGCCTTCTTCAATCATCCTGTGAAATGTTATTTTTAACACCATTTATTGGCTAAAGGCAATGTGTTCCACTAACTTTGTTCTATTTTGATTTGAATTTTTTTAACCTTTATTAGTATTTTGTTTTCTACCCTGTGTTTTCCTTTTGTATTGTTTTAACAGATATCAGCAATTTAAATACCCCCTTGGCTTTTGTATGCAATCAGATTTTGCATGTCCCTTCCTTTACTTTTATATATAAAAGGGGTGGAATTTAAAGAGATCTCATCATTTTACACATATTCAAGGAAATTGAACTGAATACCATATATGTAAATAGGTTGTGGATTTTTAAATTTGGCATAGTAATACAAAACAGTATCAGCTCAAACCTTTGGTTGGCAAAGCTGAAGTTGGCAAAGAATTATGACATCTCAAAATATAAATCATGATTTTCTGGGCAGAATTATAAAGATTTTTTTTCCCACTGTAATTTTATGTAACTTTTCAAATTTCTATAATAACATGTCACAATCAGAAAAAAATAATGAATGCTATGAAAGAACATATAGACTTGTGGTTAATTGGGGGAATAGCTCTAGAAATTACTTTAGGGGTGCACTAGCTGGCAGTAACTGGGTGGGGTTTTTTCCCTAGAAACCAGAAGACACAGAATCTTATAATGTCATTTGGGGGTAATAGAAAGAGATAAATTTGTGTCTTCTAGCCCTGAAAATATCTTATTTGTCTGGTTTCAAGAAGAAAAGTGCAATAAAAGAATTTGAGAAGTCCGTAACAATCGCGAACATAGGTATGCCCAATTTCATGATGCACTTAAAGCTTAGAAAAATTATTTAACCTGATGCTGGCACAAATGAGGTTTGATGTAAGAGTATGCCAATTCCCATCGAGACTGCCATTTTAAGAAATAGGAATAAAAACCCAAAAGGTGGAAAAAATAAAAAAGGAAACATCTCTTCCTTGGAAACAAAATTGGATTTTCAGCATTTTGCAGTTTTGAATTTCACATGAAGATGACCTTAAAAACAGTGACCATTAAAACAGTTGTTAGAAAAGTGTATTATTTACGCGGCATGCACTTTTGAAATAGAGGTTACAGGAAGACATAATCAGACCGTACAGTGTATAACCTACTTTGAAAGGCATAGGCAGCATAGCAAAAAATGTCCTTACATCACACTTGTCAAGAAACAGAAGTTTTATTACCAAGGAATTTCACTTTTGCTGCTTATTCTTAACACTAGCCCAGGGACTGAGCGGATTTGTTGATCTAATATAGATAGCGATGTCTTGGGTTTGTTCAGATTTATATAGACAGCATCTGGGGATCAGGAATTACATTTAAAATGTAATAAAATGTCCCCTTGCACTTTAACTTACAAATACTATACTTAAAAAAGTAAACATCAAATAATCTCAGGTATCGTTCAAGAAAATGTTGACATAGCTCAAGGAGCCCACACAGATATCTTTGAATCATTTCTAAGTAAACTTAATAAACTCATTTTCACATTCTATAGCAGTACAATAAGTGGTCATACCTGGGAGAAAAAGAGATGTCAAAGTATTTGGTCTCATTTACTCCAAAATGCGTGCTTTTCTAGTTCAAAAAAAAAAAAAAAGATGTCTCTCTAACACTATCAGAAAGATCCATTCAAACTAAAAGTAACCATATATAAAGGACAATCTATTACCAAGAGACTACAATAAAAATATCAGTAATCACGGATAAAAGAGCAAGAATGCTCATAGTATTCTCGAATTATTTGCCTGAAGCACTCATATCACGGTCAGAGTTACCATTAGACTCTGGTGCTCCAGAACAAAGGCACTTTCATTTAATTTTTAAAAAACTCTTTGGGCCAAAAAACTTCCTCCCCAAATTTCCTTAATGGCAAAACTAGGAAATTCACTTAAGTGGGATTAAAATACAACTGAACTAAAAACAAACAAACTCCATTTTTCAAATTTCAAGTTCTACTTTTTTTTTTTTCATATCTAAGAGAGTGTTAACAAGAACCTCCCTTCTCTACTCAAATCTCAATCTATTCCTATTTCTGGTGTGTTTGGATTCACAACCAGACCACTGAGAATGCACACTTAACTTAAGAAGGTAGTAAAATGGGCTGGAAAGAAGGCTATAGTTTTATAAATTAGCAGAGTTGAAAACAGAATTTTCTGTTAGAACAGTTAAATGCAAACAACTTTAACAAACCATACTTTGAGAGATGATATTTTCAGCCACAATTTTTAGCCTATGGAAACTTGCAGCAAGGTGAATAAGTGCAAAAACAAACAAACAAACCAAACTTCCTTTATAATATTTGAAGATTTTGTTCTAAATATTCTTTCATTTTAAGTAACATTCATAGAAGATTGTTTACTCCCAATACACTGTTTGTGGCATAGAAAGTTACCTTCTAACACCAAGCTATGGACCACCATCATTGTATTTCAGCTAATTCTATTGACTGGACTTTAAAAAAAATAAAGAAAGAAAGAAAGGCTGGATATAAAGATTATAGATTTATATTATATACAATAAAACATAAGCTTACTTATTACATAATTTCCATCTTAGGCTATAGATGTAAAAAGGAGTTTGATAAAGTTTATATAGCCTTAGTTTAATTTTCTCTTCATGAAAAGAAAAGAAAACACTGTTTTTCGTTGTGTGTGTGTGTGTTCTTTCTAAAAAGACATTGAATGGTGTGAATCTTTGTGTGTAAGTGTGTGTTGGTGTGTGAGAAAGAGTGAAAGCAAGAATGAGAGGGAGAGAAAGAGAGAGACAGACAGGAAGTTTTCTTAGATTTTCATCAATGACAAGCCTTTTTCAAAACATTCCACAAAAGGATTTTTCATTTTGCCACATAGTACTGGGAAACCCCACATAAAACACAAAAGCACTAAAGTAGCACATTTAGAACACAAAAGCACTAAAGTAGCACATTTTTCAAGTAGGTCCTATCACCTCTGCACTGAGGACATTTCTTTCAATATATGGAACCAAACATGGAGAATCTGGTAGCTAAGTTATTCCTCTGCAGAACTCAACAAAATGAAATAACTTCTATCTCTAAATGGCAAGCTGCAGGTTTCCATCTGCTATGGGTACAGTTGGCACTTGGTATCTGAGGTTCATGCATCATTCAATGGGTGTAACAATTCCCTCTGCTGTTGGTTGCATCTGTGGATGTGGAACTCGGGGATACTGAGGCCGACTGCACTATGCCATTTTATATAAGGAATTTGAGCACCTGTGGATTTGGATATCTGTGGGGGCCCTGGACCCTATTCCCGTGGATACCCATGGATGTCTCTACTCTGATGACACCAAAGAAGCATTCTTATTTTTGAGCACCTTTTGAAAACTTAAATAAACATAAATAACTTTAATATGGTTAAACATTTATTTGGAAAACATGTCTTCCAAAGGCTTGTTAGGCAAGTTACCACTCTAGGAGTGAAAGGAAACAAGGATGCCAATGTCACCTTGCCTAGGACATGGATTTCCACTAGGCAGAAATAAGTACCAATTCCTTTCTTTTGTCTAATTTTTATTGAAATTCAGCTACGTGCCAGGCACAATGCTAGGTTCTTTTCAATATCAGACAGCAGAAATCTGCAGAATCCACTTGAAGTTCACATCTACTCAGATGAGAATGAAAAGCAGATTTATGATAATTATTCAATGGGTATAAGGATGTATATCCATTAGTTCATTTTTGCATCATTAATTCATTCAAACTATTCATTCAAACTATTGATTTATTCAAAAACTCTTGGAAATTCCTGTGTCCCTTGAAACAAGCCTACTTTCCTAGGGCAAAGCAAGCCATAGGATCTAGGCCTGTCTGTTGTTATTACCAACGTTGTGGACATGATTTTTGGTATTCGCTGCTATCAAGATGGACAAAATGTTAAAAATGTCAATCATGACCTACGGGTAAGATGGGAATAAAGACACAGACCTACTAGAGTATGGACTTGAGGATATGGGGAGGGGGAAGGGTAAGCTGTGACAAAGTGAGAGAGTGGCATGGACATATATACACTACCAAACGTAAACTAAATAGCTAGTGGGAAGCAGCCGCATAGCACAGGGAGATCAGCTCGTGCTTTGTGACCACCTAGAGGGGTGGGATAGGGAGGGTGGGAGGCAGGGAGATGCAAGAGGGAAGAGATATGGGAACGTATGTATATGTATAACTGATTCACTTTGTTATAAAGCAGAAACGAACACACCATTGTAAAGCAATTATACTCCAATAAAGATGTTAAAAATAAATAAATAAATAAACTTGGTTAGACTAAAAAAAAAAAATGTCAATCATGTTATCGTGTCCAAAACAGTCCAGCATGTCAACCTGTTACTGGTAGCCCAACATCAGCAGCGTCTTCAATTAATTTAACTTTTAGCGTAAGATTTATTTTATTTGAATAATTTTTTTCTCAAAATGTAGCCATCAAGTTTTTTGCATGAAAAATTGAGTGAAAAATACAGTTATCAATATATTTAATGCAGTATCATTATATTCTGGGTGTAATTTTCATGAATATGTTTTATGAGGAGATAACATTTTTCAGATTGTTGCATTTGTGTCCCCAAAATAATTTGAAAAAATATTGTTTTACAAACACTCTTTTTTTTTAAAAGAAATAAATTTTCAGAAATGTTCAGTAGCCTTCTCATCATTCCTTAACACTTTCTTAAACTGCTAGTCCTAGATTAGAAAAATGTTAGTATCTGGATAATTTTTCTCTTCATCTCAGGGACCAAATTACAACCTTTCAATCATATTGATATCTATTCAAATTCCAGCTTTGTATCATACTGCATATGTGACATTAAGCACCTTTCTTAGCCTCTCTGAGTCTCAGCTTCCTCATCTGTAAGATGGAAATATGAATGCCTGCCTTCTAGAGTTGTAGTGAGAATTAAATAAAATAATGTGTATAAAACAGTTAGCATGATATCTAGCTCCCAGTAAATGCTCAGTACGCAAAAGATGGGTTGCTAAACATCAGCAGCACTAATAGAACTAATGACCTTTAGTTTCTACAACTGTGAAAAGTCAATCCTCAAATTACTTAAAGGCAAAAGTGATGTTATTTTCTAATTCTTTGAGTGCTTATATTTATATATGGTATAATTCACTAACGTTGACAAATACTAAGGTCTTCTTCAGCACAGCCCATTGGACTTCCCTGATCATAGGAAGTTAGGTTAGGCTCTGTGATTACTCTCCACCAATGAAATAAAAGTGAAAGCCATGTGTGCTCCCTTAGGAGTAATGACACTTTCTGACTTGGTGTTGAACCCTTCATTTACTGCGGCAGTCATTGTGGAAGCAAGTGACGATATGGGGGTGTCACAGAACAAAGTGAACTGGATGGTTGAGCCAGCATGTGGAGAACAAAATGCCTAGAAATATCCTGGACTCCCTGGCCAACTTTCAATGAAAAATAAACTTTGATTATATGATACTAATGATATCCTGAAATTGTTTGTTACTGCAGCCTGACATAGCCTGTGTTCACAGACAGATAGACAGAGACATAGTAAAGAAATCACATAAAAATGATTGTAAGATTCCCTTGCTTTGTTAGTATTTGTACTGATGTTTAGATTAAAAAAAAAAGAAAAAAGACCAAAGCCCCCTGTTCCCTTCCTCTTCTCCCTGCTCCCCCTTCTACTCTGCCCAGAAGCCACTTGCCTTCCCTCTAAAAGGCAAACTGGAAAAAAAACATGTCAATCGGTAGAGAGAATTCGGAGAGCTGAATGGCTGTGCCAATTCAATATCAGCTTGGTTTTACCGTTGCAATGTATTGGAACTTTGACCTCAAAAGATTTGCTGTTATGGTAAAAATTAGTAGTAGATATATTTTGAAACTTACAAAACATTAGGAGTAAAGGGAATGATAAGAAGAGACACTTAGTACTGAAGTGTCCTTTTGATACAGGTTTTATTTTCATCTTAGAGTTGACCAAAACTTGTGATCCATTTACCAAATTCTCAGGCCTCCTGGAGAGACTACTGCAACTCAGGAACTTAACGTGATTATTAAACAATAGATCCAGAGGAAACAAAAACCCAGAGCCCATGTTCTTGCCATTATACCTCAACACATTTACCTTAAAAGAAAGGTGACACAACACTTTCTCTGTCTTACAGAGGAGAGACATGGCTTCTTCTTTACTAAGAACTGATCATTTACTTCATTCCCTCTGCTGATATTCTGTCTTTTTCCATAGGATTTCTCAGTTTGGATCCTTGCTTTTCTCTTTGCAGGACTATTGGAATAGAAGTCTCATGCTGTGGCTAGAATGGCCATTCATTGCCGGACTCTCAGATTTCAATGCCAAGTTTATCTGTCCATAGCTCTCTAAATTGTAGTCTTTTAAACCTTGTTTATTTAGCCACCCATTCCTTGGATTTTCCAATGCCAGGTATCTGCTGAATTATCACATAGCTTATGCCACCTCATTCTCTCTGTTTGACAGGGAAACTGCCTGATGTGATCCAGCCTTTTATTCTGAAAATATAGCAGAGAAATTGAATGTAAAAAGGAAACTGTATTGTGGTATACACTTAAGCCATATTGAAATGAAAAGATAGATAATCCTAAGTGTGTAAAATAATATGTGTTCCATCTATATCTGTCTTTTACTGATAACACAATCTGGAATCAAAAATCATCAATAATTTAACTAGATTAGCAGAATTGGTTAAAGATTTGAAATGGAAATGCCTTTTTAAAAATAATATAAATATGAAGCAACCTGAAGTTAAATAAAACTTGAAACAAGCCCTGATTTCAAGAAAATAAACTAAAAATATAGGTAAATAATAGAAATAGCTTTATATAAAAATGAATCTATTACAGAAATTAACTTGGGAAGAATATAGTTCCAAGGGCAATCAAAAATGTATTTATTTCACCCAGCAATTTGATATGTAAACTGTGCAGACAGCCTCAGACACAGCTCCCTGCCGCTTTGGTAGAAACCCTCTTCAGATTAAAGCAGTGTTCTAAGCCTACAGATCATCATAAACTAATGAGCTGAAGGTTATCCTTATAGTAACTAAATAGCCTGTTTCCTTCTTTTTTTTTTTTTTTCCGGTATGCAGGCCTCTCACTGTTGTGGCCTCTCCCGTTGCAGAGCACAGGCTCCGGACGCACAGGCTCAGCGGCCATGGCTCACGGGCCCAGCCTCTCCACGGCATGTGGGATCCTCCTGGACCAGGGCATGAACCAGTGTCCCCTGCATCGGCAGGCGGACTCTCAACCACTGTGCCACCAGGGAAACACTGTTTCCTTATTTCTCAACGTGTCTCCCCAAATCGTGTGTGGTAGACACTATGGGCTGACCAAACCCTGATTCCAAATCCCCTGCTCCTTGGTCATTTTCCCATTTGCGGTGGCCTCAGTGCAGAGTTTTAGCCAGTGAACTGGAGGCAGGAATTCATTCTGTGTTTGCCCAGAAATCTTTTGCTTTCTAAATACAGGAACCACCATTTCTCATTCCTCCTTATTCCTGCTATAATCCAGAGTTGAGGGTTGGAGTTTCAGCGGTCATCCACTACCCATCAGGGGAATAGCCGTGACCTCAGCATTGTAATCATCGAGAGGTTGAGCTATTTGTATTACTCATTGTATAAGAAAAAAAAAAAAATCCCCTGATTTGGAAGCCACTATAGGCATATTTGCTGTTACTTGTAATCAAGATGTTTCCTCAGTGCTTCAAGTGTCAACACTATTTTACTCC
Source organism: Neophocaena asiaeorientalis asiaeorientalis (assembly GCF_003031525.2). Taxonomy (NCBI): domain Eukaryota; kingdom Metazoa; phylum Chordata; class Mammalia; order Artiodactyla; family Phocoenidae; genus Neophocaena; species Neophocaena asiaeorientalis. The sequence continues at coordinate 2,931,088 of NW_020175667.1, forward strand.
CTTTAAGGACATTTTTACAAAATTCTCGAACAATCTACTATTTTATCCAGTAACTTACGATTATTTGATCTGATAGATTACTTGACTTGTGTAAAAACTTGACTGATTCTGAGGTAGACGTCGTTTCAACAATCCCTTATCTGATCATACTACTGTAATTATTGCTGAGTATTAATCTCCACCAATTTCTATCTTAATTTCTACTAGATTAGAGAATATCACTTGCCAACACACAATCCAATTTTCTCAAATTAGAGAATAGACTTATTCTCCACAGCTGCTTAATCATCCTTATTTCCCTGAGATCCAGGAAACCCATAAGCTTTCTCTAAGTAATTGATTGACAGTATGGTATTTCAGTACATACTATTAATTCAGCCTTTTCAAGGTTGGTGTAGTCACTAAATCAGAAGCTTCATGATGATACCATCTTAAGTTCAGACTTGTAAATGCTGCATTCCCTGCCCTTAAGATCCTCAAAAATAAGCCTTCAATCACATACACACACACACAAAAACACTCCCCTGGAATATGGTAGAAAGAGGGAGGATATTTAAAAATCTTACGTGTGTAGCTCTCTTGGACTTCTACATCATTGTTTATTAGAGGTATGGAAAATAACTTTTGCCATGTTCATGACTTCAGGCAATTTTCTTATTTTACATGGGACAGTTATTTTGTTGATGGAAACAATGGGCTGGTATTGTTAATTCAGATAAGGTCAGAAAAATGATACTTGAGTTTATGATGAATATCAAAAGTTAAGATGAAAAACTATTCTACAGATCCAAGATGGAAAATGAGAAACTGGACACTAATGTTTTAGAAAATTTCAAGCAGAATTTTGAGCTATCAACTAAAAATTAAACAAAAATACGGGTGATTAAAATTAACCAGGTAAGAATCTCTATCTCTGTCTGGATTGATCTACCATCTATCTATTTACCTATCTATCTTATCTATCTATCTGTTAACAGGAGCATAAAGGAAACCTTTTAAAACACAGTAAAATACCATTTTAGTTTCAAAATCCTGTGGAATTTCATTAAATCATGATTAATGATGGATTTATGATATTCTCTTTTTTTCTTGTGAGCCAAGACAAGACTAAGCACTCATTAGTCCCTGCCTTGGACACATTTGAGGAAGACATCAACTGATAGGAAACATGGTCTCTACCAACAGAGAAATTATAAAGTCCCCAAACTCTCATTTAATGAGATTCCATTACTCTTGGGTCATGTGCAGAACTTAATAGATTGTGACTTACAAATATCTAGACGTGCCTTGCAACAGAACAATTCTGTATTCTGTGTTTCTCTATTGATATATTACCATGAAAAATCCAGTCTTACTAATGCACAGTGCTGCTAAAATCAAGAAAATTAAAATTGAAAAAAAAATGCAGAAAGTTATGTTACTCTGAGAAAAACTTTCCCCTTATATGTTCTTTTTCTGTGCTTTCCCATTTGTATGCAGGCATACATTTGCATTTGTAATCATTTTATAGATATAATTTTTGTGTTCATCTTTTTAAATTTAACTTCCATGAGAGTCATTTTCTTACATTGTTCTGCATTTTCTCATTTTTCTTTAAGGCAAGTTCTACTACTCAGAATTACTTTCTGGAACTGAAAATATCCTTCTATGGTAGCAGTTAAATCTTTCCATATTTTTCCCTTGCCTTTACCAACATTTTTGATACATTGCCTTATTGAATAGAGATAGTTATTCCAATAATAGACCAACAGGTATTTTAGACCTATTCCAATTTTGGTAGTAATGTATCTAATTTGCAGATACATATTTTAAAAGAGATAGGAAAAATTAAAGTGGGTACACATGTAAACAATGACAATGATTAAAGGGTGGGTAAATGGAACCTCTGAGGAAAGAAAAAAGTGGATGAGATTATTTTTTCTTCAGAAAAGAAAACCAAAAACTGAGGTGTAGCTTTATAATGTTCTTAAAGAACGTACAGAATTATCACAAGAATGAATGTTTCTAGTTTACTTCTATTTTGTAATAGAACATGCAAAAATGGGTTTAAATTGTGATTAGGGTGGGCGTAAAGATCCTATGATGACATACCTCTGGGATAGTGTTCTGAGAAACAGTCAACCAGGAAACATTTGAGGGGTATGCAATACTCAAGTGTTTCCCACCTTGCTAAAGGTGATGTGTGTTGCCGTATGTCGATTATAAGTGAGTGGTTCCATTATCCCTTTCTTCAGGACGCTGCTTATTTTCCAGAGTGTCCAGTATCTATTCTCAGTAATTATAGCCTCAGATTAATGTATCAATGCTGCAGACACCCAACGCTGCTATGAGGTATTCTCACAATGGATACCAAGCTAGTCCCCCCAGAAATATTTGGTCTTCAATCCCTACTCATTTACCTGGAGGTTGGGTGCCTTTGCATGCCAAGATCCCAAGAACAAAGAATTCTACTTAATATGGTTCTGTTTCCCCACCATCTCTCTTCTGTTTTATCCAGTCTAATCAGCATATGCATCCAGCTGCTTAAATGTACATTCCACCAATGAAATTTTTTGGAGATCTTATGATAGGAAAAAATACACCAACTAGGTAATTTTCTCATATGGTATAATTTTTTAAGGTAATTATAAAATGTACTTTTATGAAAATTACTCTCTTGGAATCATTTCTTGTTTTCCTTATTTTTAATCCTTAAAATTATCTAAGGTCTCTAATCTTATCCACAACTGTCTTGCCACAGGGAAAACAATCTTTTTGACAGAGATCTATGACTTCTCCTCTTTAGTGGGTCAAAAATTGTTCTATTTCTGCACTACAATTCTTTAAGTTCTTAAAAGCAGTAATTATCCCACCAATTTAGAAAGGTTCCATTTCATAACTATTTACCATACAGACTCTGGACTCAGACTCCATGAGTTAAAATTCTGACTGGAATGCTGAGTGGTCCGGTGGCCTTAAGAAAGTTCTGTCTGTGACTTAGTTTCTTTAATTGTCAAATTGAATTCATAGTAGAACCCATTTCCCATCATCATGGCTCTGGGATGATAATCCGCCATCCTGAGTTCCCATATCTTTTCTAAGCAATGTTCTGCATTCTTACCACCTCTACCCCATTATAAAATTTTCTTTTCTGTGTCCACCACTAAAAACAAACAAAAAGCTATATTCATAGACTGTGGTGATTTATGATCAGGATGTCCATCACATATTGAACAAATTTTCAGGTTTACCTCATTTATTCTCTCTTCTCTGTCCCATCACTATAAACTACATCATCTGCCCCTTGACATCAAGAAGTCCTATTTCATCAAGACTTTAACCAAACATAACTGTTACTATATTTCTCTCCCTGGGAGAATTTCAGTGCCAGATATTAAAATAACAATGCTGTCTCTACCTCATGACTTTAGGTTTGAGCCCTGGCTCAGCCTGTCTGTGGCTTTGTGGCTCTGGTCACATCAGTTCTCCTTTCTAGACATTGTTATTGATATCTTGACCTGGAAAGCAAGAATTATAACACACAATGTTTTAAATGGGTTAACATAATATATGTAAAGTGCCCAGAAGAATATCTGGCAATGGCACAGCCATAATGAAGTTTTAGCCAACCTACCCCTGAATTCACTGAGCTAATATAATAATAGGAGCTTGGGATTAACATACATACACTACTGCATATAAAATAGATAACCAACAATGTGAAGCACAGGGAACTCTACTCAATATTCTGTAATAACATATATGGGAAAATAATCTGAAAAAGAATGAATATATGTACATGGATAACTGAATCATTATGCTATACACCTGAAACTAACACAACATTGTAAATCAACTGTACTCCAATAAAATTTAAAAATAAATAAATAAAAATAATCATCAAATTAAGTATATGAGATAATTTTATCAACGGTAAAGGCCTGTTACTGATAATGTCTTGACCATTGTTGGAATTTACCCCCTTTTCTGCTTTCATCTTTTTGCTTCTGTTGAGCTTGATTGTTGTGAAATTTGTGTCAATCTTCATGCTTCAAGTAGATTTGCCAAAGAGAATGTGGGACACTTCTGTTTTGCAGAGTCTCTGACCAGCCTTTGGAAAAGGAGCCTTGACATACCTGCTGTTGGGTTCTCTCTCAGACATAATAAAGTTCTAGATAAAGACTGGAACTACCTCACAAAACAAAGTGCAAAACACACCTTCGTCTGTTCCTTATAAGTTAATTAATAACTCAGTAAATGTAAGTAACCTAACTTGGACTTGTGAAAGTACTGGGCTTCTATCTCTAAATTAGTCTTTACTCAATTTGAGATGATTGCAAATTAGCAAAGTGAATTTAGTAGGATGGGGGAACCAGTGAAGGGGGCTTATTGTGTCCTGCTACCTCCTGATATTAATGATCAAATATTTAGGAGAGGTTGAGTAATGTCCACAAGACTTAGAGGTAAATCTTAATGGTGTTAGGCTGGGTCTACAAGGCATGTTGCTAAATTTCTTTGAGGAACAAGGGGAAGAAAAATGTTGCTTGATATAAATTCCTTTTAAATAGGCTTGATTTGGCTGTGATTGAGAAAAGAAAAAAATGCACTAGCAAGTGAAAAACAAACAGTGGAAGCTGTATTTTAAAAGAAAATTTCTGCTTTAAAGGCATGTTTATAGTATCAGATTAAATTAACATTTATCATGAGCTAAAAGTTTTTGTTAATGATTTCTGGTGTAAACTTAAGAAGAAACCTATGCAACAGAAATGATTATTCTCGGGTTAGAGATGAAAGACTGAAGCCCTGGTAGGGAAACCAATCAAAAAAACAACCAACAACAAAGTCCCATTATTTTGATACGTGGTCCAGCACAATTCAGCCAACTGCCCTCCTTCTCAGTTTCCACATTTAGCTCCAGTCACAACTGTGTCCTTGACTGTGATTATCAAAGTTCTCAAGAAATGATCCTACAGTAAGATCCAACAGTATGGAGCAATATGGAGATACAGGATGTGATTCCTAATTCTTTATAGGCATCTCACTTAATTAGACTTACACCTTGGACTATATATGGAGTGTCCAAATTATACACTAATGTGTCCAGAGTATAGTAGACAGATAGCAAGTTTTATTGAATTATGATATACATCCTTTACAATTTCATCTATCTTCCATTTACCTTAAAATATGGATTATAAATATGCATACAAATTTTCATAAATTAAAAAAAAACTTAAATAGGAAGAAACAGTGTAATTCTGACTCCAAAATACATTATTTTAATCTTCTTGTATATGCTTTAATTATATTTTACATATATGTGTTTTTAAACACAATACTAGTTTACATTATACTTTCTCTTTTAAATGAGCTATTTTCACTATGTTGTAAACATTTCTCCATGTCATTAAATGATTTTCTCTGGGGTGATTCTTAATATAAGCAAGTTATTGTATGTTTTCTTCATAAAAGTTAACATTAGAGGCTTTCTTTTTTTCATTAATTGCTTTCAAATTATCAAGCATTGTAAAGGCTGGGACATTATCATTTTTTAAACTTATTCCTTAATTATCAGAGATTTTAAACATGCATACAGTAACCAAGTTTACAACAGGGTTAATATCCAGGGTGTGTGTGTGTGTACATGTGCTAAATTTAGGATCATCAGGATTTTGCATATTCTGAAACGAATTGAGAATTTTTCCATCTTTTTATCTAATTCCTTTACTCTCTTATAGACCATGATTTTTCATATTTCTTGATAAATTTGAAAGAAGCTACGCTTCAAACAATCTTGACTATGCATTTTTTTAGTCATTGTTTGTTACATTGTTCTAAAGTTGTTGATATATTAATAACTGCAATTTCAGTAACTTTTACTTTCTTATAAAATTCTCTGTTATATTGAGGTTTTCAAATTTATTAATATTGACTAATAAAATTTGAAATGCATATTTTTTCTTCTCAAAAATGTCCTCACTATATGTTTATTGTCCCTTTTCCATATATAATTTTACATATTTTCACCTTTCATTTTTTAAATTACAATTTTTAGAGAGCGTTTTACAGCAAAAACATCAAAATCTATGATCTCTGATCTCTGAAGCTTCTCCTTTTTAGAATTTTGAGGTATTTTATCACCAATGTTATATACATTTTGGTAAATTTTCCAAGGAACCTGAAAAGAAAAGGTACTCTCTGATTTTGAAAAATATTTCTCTATTAAACTTTCCGATTTTTCTGTTTCTTTTCTCTTTTTTCTCTTTGGACTTTTTTATGTCCCAATTAGTTCGTTCTAAGTAATGTCACATATTTTTAGTGGTTGCCATTATGATTATCCCAAATCTATTGGAATCTATTTTTCTCTAATTATGCACATCAAGATTGATGGAGTACATATTCAGAAATTTAGCATGCTTTTGCATCTTTTTCCTACTTCTCTCTCCAATTATCAGTTTTTATTTGCATAATCTGGAAATTTCCCAAATTATAATTAAGAAATCATTACTTTTACATGATTTACGATTTTTTTCAAATGTTTTCTGATGTAGATGTTCATTCAAAGCAAATCATTGAATATCTCAAACTTTCCACTGTAGCAATCTTTATCTTGATTCACCTCTGAATCATCTGAGCTACATCTCAAGTTTACCTTCTTCTCCCCTGAATTTACTGTCTGCTGAATTCATCAAGTCAATACCCTTCTTCCACATACATTATCTTTTTATAGAGGAATTTTTCTTTAGTAGCTCACCCTTCCTCCACACTCAGCTCTGTTTCTTATTGGCCTCAGCCTCACAAACGCTACTCACCTCTCTGGGTCAAGAAATCTTATTGGTTTCCTTGTTTTCCCACAGGGTCTGTAGCATTACCTTCTTAGGTATCCTGCTTTCTCATGGGAGAAGAATTGTGACTCACACCTCTTTGATTCTCTTAAGCCCTTCATTCTTGTATCATTTGCCCTTCGCTTACAGAAATTCTTCAAAAGTCCTGTTAGGGAGCTATCAGTTCCCTAACTTGGAGTACTTCTAGCTGCTTTCTCTGTATCTTATTGATTATTTCAATGTAGGACTGCCAATAAAATACAGGACACCCAGTTAATTTGTATTTCAGATAAACAACAAACAAGTTTTTGGAATAAGTATGTCCCATGATTGTTTTCTGTTGTTGTTCTGCTAAATCTGGCAATATTATTTACAGTGGAAATCTGAGTGGGAGGTGAGGAGTTACAAACTGTGCCATCTACCTGGAAATCTACCATTTTCCCTCTCCTTTTCCTCTTTGATTTCTCTCCCAATTTAGGTAGACCATTTAGCATTTAATATTTAACTCATAAGAAATTACAAAAGTAATGTGCTTGCACAGGCTACTAATGAGTCCATTTGCCCAGTCTTAAATCAAGGGTCAAACTCCACTCATCTCAACTGAGAAAGTACTGTGCCAGACAGGATAGACAGCAGCAAACTTGATTTCTCCCCAGCAGTGTCCATAATTGCCCATTGCTCACACAGTTCCTTCTTTTTCTTACAGCAAGCACTGAAAACCTTGCTTTGCAAAGATCTGACATCATTGAAGAGACTATAGCACACTCCAAAGCTGAGACTGTGAGCTACTGAAAGCTAGAAGAGCACACACTGCTCCACAGATCTCATTGTGGTGTCCTCCAAATTTTTAAATATGCTGCTGAGCGCTTATGATTTGTCTGCAGTGCACTGACACACCTCGTGCATGGTTTGGGAATCTCACTCTTAACTCATCCCTAATGTTATTGGACATTAATTTTGCCAAACTAGTGGATGTCAAATGGTATAAGATTGTTTACTTTACACTTCCCAATTTATTAAGGAGATTTAGTATCTTTTCAAGTATTTCTTGGCCAACCTAATTTCCTCCTCGATTGAATTACCTGTTAATTCTTTTTGTACATTTTTTGGAAGTTTATCTTATTTTTATTATAAGAGTTCTTTATATATTCTACAAAGTCATTCCTGTACATTATATACAAACAAATATATTCTCTCAGTCAAGTCCTTCTCTTTAACTTAGTTTATTGGATCTTTGTCTGCTAAGATTATCCAAGTGGAACTCAGACTAAAGTACAGAATTTAAAACTTGAAGATTCAATAGATTTATCTACTTTAAACTTCTTACTTTATGGAAGAGAAAACCGAAGGTGATAAAATATGTATCTAAGATTACTCTACTGGCTAGTGGTACGAAAAAAAAATAGAAATTAGATCTCTTGATTTCTAGGTTAATATATTGGAATCATACCAACATATTCTTCACTGGGCTCTGGTTAAAATTGTATTCTTAGAGGAAAAAAACAAGATACACACACGTACACCCACACCCACATCCACTACTAATTCAATGTGTCTTGAATTACTCATATGCTGATTTTTTTCAACAAAAGTTATACTCAAGTGTTAAGTACCTTTTTGAGAGTTCTCTTTTCTTCCTCTGTCTTTCCTCTCTGCTAGGCTTCATTTGATAGCCATGAACTGTGGATAAAGAATAAATATGGCTTTTCCATATCCTAGGACTATCCTCTACCTTATTTATGTCTGACCTGGTACAACACTGCTGACCTTAGAAAGTTTAATTGAGGCTGGAATTATATGGCACAGCTTGAGGCCACCTGAATTTAGAGGGTGTGACATACACAAAGACACACACGTATTGACGATGGAACAGTCTGATGAGCTGATGTGTGTGTGTGTCTTTAGCTCTGCTAAAATGTAATTTTTACTGGGCAGAATTCTTATGAAACAATAAAATATACCTACATCCTTCTATAATCAAAACAGAGTTTATTGGTTAAAGAAATGCAGAATTACTTAAATATGGAAGCTATTAAGGTGAGAAAAAAGCATAGACAGTTGTAACTAATTCAAGGCATAACTATTCTGTGAAATATTTCTTAACTATTTTAATAACAGTTCAAGTGATTGATAAATGTTGACCTTTCCACTATGTCATTAAGATAATTTAATAACGTAAAAGCAAACAAAAATTTCACTAATTGATTTATTTTAGATAATCATTTAAATTTTTTAAAGAGATCTTAAATGGTGAGATACCAAAAAATGGTCTATTATGTTTAATAAGATTATGACCAAGACTTTAGATCTGATTTGTACATGAAACCAAAGATATTGCTATTGAGAAGAAAATATTAAGTTAATTTTTTTGTTTATTAATTAACTATATTTGTAATCAATTGCACTTCTAGTTATATATTCCCTAATTATCATTTTATTAATAGTAGGTTTTGAACTATTTTAGTACAGATGTTGTTGCAGGTAAATCTGAAAATTAAAGTAGGCAGTGTTATTGATGGTACATTTATCTAATTAATTAAATAATTACCCTGTTATTTTCAGGGGTATTATTACATAACCTAGGTAATTAGTTAACAGTATGCTAAAGCCCAAAAATATTTAACAAAATATTTCCACTTTAAAGAAATACAAAACCAAATTTTTGTTTCATCCAACACAACTAAAACTAGTTCCAAAGGTTATCTTGAGATAACTACAGAATAAGGTTAAATGGATCAATACATGATAGTTTCATTCATATAATATATATATATATATACTATACATAGCATAACACACATATATATGAAAAGACCTCTAGAGAACATGCTTTTTAATAACTAAATATCTAAGAAAAAATTCTCTCTTTCAAAAAATATACATATTTACACATATATAATTTTTAAATATATATATTTTTTCCTTACAGATAATCTCATAGATATGAGTAGTGCTTGGAATTTGTGAAACACAAAGGAGGAACTCAAGTTTAGCCACACGGCATCCTAAATTCACATGCATAGAAGCTGGACAGATAATTACGCCCATATGCACCCATATAAACTCACCCACAAATGAGGTTTATAGCTGTAACTGAAACTCAAGATGTCACCAAATCACAGCATAGCTTCATTAATCAAAACATTAAATGAAATTATTTTAAAGTTAGTTCTCAAAGGGACAAGACTTCCTTTGGTTACCAATTATTTCTCATATAATATAAAGTTATGAATACATTAAACATATCAATAATTTTTAAAACCTAAAATCAATGATCAAACCAATTTCAGTAAGAAAAGATTAAGAACTTATATCTACATTCTGCCACGAGTTTCAGGATCGGTGGATTTTGTTTTGCTAAGAGACACAGACAACTTAAACTGCCCTAATGATTGTGTTCTAACTGAGAAACCTGAATTGATAAATAAAAATAATGTTAAGTATGATTATCAGCCCTTACATAGCATTATGTGCCAGATGCTATTCTAAACACCTTGTACATAGTAATTCATTGATTGTAGTTACTCATTAATCAAATGTTCTTGCTTGTGCTAGAAAGGAATTTTACCTATTTTGAGATAATGTTGAAGCAGATTTTTCACATAAATAGTAGGAAACATGGAGAATAAGGTGTTCAACCTTCTTCCAAACTCACATTAATTTCTTATTCTGGATCATAGCCCAGAAGCCACCAAGATTTATGAGAATTCAGTTTTAAAATAAATGGAAATATTTTTTGATACCATATCTTAAATTATTTTCAGTAAGAAAACTAGATAGTTTGAGTGGCAAAAAAAAAAAGGAAAAAAGAAAAAGAACGTGACTAGCATTAGATGTTCTAGTTGTAAGGATTCTCTCAGCATCTTAATAATTAATTTGGGGAGATTTGATCTTCATTTTCCATGTTCCATATATGCCTGGATTCCTCAGTACCTTCTGAACACCAACAGCATCCTATGGCCATAAAATTTTATACTTAATAATGTAAAATAGCAGGATATTCAAAACTTGAACTTTTCTTTAAAAATAGGTATTGGATTATGACATTGTAACTGTCACAACTGTCGACTTATTCCTAATGGATTTCTGGTTTTGCTTGTGATGTTTATACTCACTAGCGATTTGATACCCAGAGCTATATGTGTAATATGTGACCCATTTATTGCACTGAATTTACTATGCCGAGGAAGGATTGTTGCTACAGTCAATAGAAATTATTACTGAAATTTGATAATACTAGTTCCCCCTCCCAATGTGGCAAGAACTCCGGTTATAAAGAATTATGTAAGGTTTGGTCTATTCTTCAATATTGAGATATATACACAATGTGCTCTGAGATTATCTGTAAATAAATGCTTTAAAACAGAAATTCAACTAAGTAAAGGTATATATAAGCATATCACATAAGAACAAAGGGTAGAATCAAATAAAATGGCTTGGATATCTACTATCCAAACAGGGTAAGCTTTTCCTTCCATGAACCATCCCAAGACAGATATAAACTGAGCGTGTGGGATGCTAAGGCTGACAGATGTGCCATATTATGCAGGGAGACATTTTATGACTTAAGGCTATTGCCCTCTAGAGATGGAGCAGACACTATGGACCACTTCACCTGAGACCACAGATTACACTCAAGTTGCAGGCCCCAGAGGCCTTATCATCCCAGGGAACAACTAAAGTCCATTTTTGTCAAGATCTCAATCCCTTTCCTTTCCCTGGGGTCAACAGAACCAAAGTCACTGAGGTGGTCTACATAGATCTATGCAAATTCACTTTGGGGTTGGGATTCACTTTAGTAAAACCTATCTGCTTTAGGTCAATTAAATTCCACAGTGGAACATGAAGTATCAGTAAGTATCCATTATTTACAGAACCTTTGAATCCTTAGAGAGTTCTATACATTTAAAATAATAATAAAATGATAAGATAAAAACACTATGAATTTTCCTTAAAGAGCTTCATACGCAGAGTTCCTGCCACTGCTTTTTTTTTTTTAAATCTGTGTTTTGATTCCTGGTGATTTCTATTCAGTCACTCCTGCTTTTATCACTAGGCTTCCATGCCGGTTTATGGGATTACTTCCTTAAGTGTGTAAATAAGGTCTATTATTTTCAAATGACAAACTTTACTGAAGGATTCACAAGGCTTTAATCTGAAGCTGTCACATCTTTAACATGATTCCAGCAAAGTTTATTTTTGCAACTGTGAATAGAATTCCAGCACTGATGAAGATTCTATACATTTATGATGAGTAATATAGGAACAAAAGTACTGGGCCTGCAAAGAAATATTTTTGGATTTCTTATATTTTTAATAGAAATGCAGGGAAAGCCTTATCTGCTGTCATTTGGTTTAAATTCCACAGTACTTTTTGTATTTGACCAAATTCCCTTATCTCTTATTTCCTTGTATTCTGCTGTGCCAGCCTCCTAGCAGTTGATATACTTATCTGTGGTTTTATAATAAAGTTTTAGCTTCTACTCAGGGAAAATAGAAAAAAAAATAGAAAGAAAGGAAAAGCTGCTCCTCAGATACTAAATATACCAGCAGCCTGCGTCCATTATATGCCTTTGAAATAGTTGCCTGTTCTTGGCTTATTTGGGAAGCTTTGGGGGTTAGTTCCATGCATCCAATTTAGAGGTGTACACTGTGCCCAGTGTTACAGCTTCTGATTTATAGAACAGGAGATGTATATGGTGTACAAGGTGTTAAAAGAGAAGAAAAATTATGTACACACACACACACACACACACACACACACACACACACACACATACCCCCGCAAATGGCAAAACAGAAATAAAAAGAGGATCAGGCCAAAAAGAATGGATATATATACATATAACTGATGCACTTTGCTGTACACCTAAAACTAACACAATACTGCAAATCAACTATACTCAAGTAAAAAATTAAAATAAAATAAAGGAGATTAAAGATGAAAAATAAAAAAGAGGATCAGTCCAAAGCAAGCTATTTTCTCTATTTCAAAATTGAAGGAAAACCTGGATAACTTCTGGCACAACAACCTAATTTGATATTAACTACTTAAATTATTTTAATCCCCATTCAAAAGGTAAAATTTTTAAAAAGTTCAAAATCAACTTACAAAAAAATGTGAAAAAGTTAGTTCGGAATCCAAACCGTCTAAAGTTGTGACAAGGTGTAGATTCTAAAAGTCTCACAGTCCTCATGCAAGGAGATGAGCCATAAATTCATAAACAAATGAATACACTGCTTGAAGTAGTTTTAGACAATAACATTCTTTCTCAAAGGATTTGGGAAAATGAGTTTTTCATGCTGCTTACTGATCTAGAAAGATCTAATCCAACAGACAGTTTGCTAAGCACCTACAATGTGCTGGACCCAGTCCTGAGTACTACTGGCTCTTACCTAAATCAGTAAGGTATAATCCTGATCTACAATTTAGAATTGCTATGCCATATATTATATATATGTATATACATGTCTATACACACATATATATACAAATATATATAAACTTGAACGACCTATGAACCTCACTTACTTCATCTGTAAAATGGAGATCCTACTACCTCTAAGAAAAGAAGAACTCATGATATTTTGAAGTTCTTGCTGAAATGTATATGACTTGAATTATTTCATTAGTTCTCTGGATCCATATAATCTTCTACGAAAATTGGACTCCCATTGAATCTCCTTGAGGAAACAGCTCTGCTGTCCAGGAAACAAAGTTGGTTTCCATGATTGTGCTGAATTATGGGGACTCAAAATGCTCTAATTTTAGGTCCCCTCTAAAGCATCCCATCTGTGCCCACCTAGCCCAAGGTGCAGTTACACAGTGCAGAAAACACAATTTGTGTGCTCCCAGTCAGGAACGATTTGGTGCTGCCCCAAAGCTGCGATCTTGGAAACGGACAAGCTGCCACTTTTCACTGGCAGTAAATTCACCGAAACTTCCCTGTGAATGTGCATAGGAAAGATGGAGCATCTCCTCCTTCTTGTCTGCCCCAACAGATGTTTTGCCTCCGTGACACAGTACAATAAACCTGCGAAATAAGGAAGGCGGAACTCGCACTGAAACCCTGGGTGCTTTTGCAGGGAACAAACCGATTGGATTATTTCCACGATCTTCTACTGTGACAGAATGTGACAACTATACCTTTTCATTTCCCATCCAGCTTCCAGGAGATGGAAGATTTACTATCCTTTTGCACACTTTAAGTCTGAGAAACTTCTTATGGCTTCTGATGAGTCCTGGAGGCTGGGAAAGAAATAAAGTCGGTTGAGATTGACGGCAAAGATTCATACTAAGTTGCTTCCATTTGCAGCAGAGGCGCTGGTGGCACTTTGCAAATATTGTCACTGTTGACCCGCAGAGGTGGTACATCTCCACCTCTGAGCTCCGCTTTCATGTCAGTAAATGAGCTGTTTTCAATCCCTGTTCCACATTTTTTTTTTTTTTTTGCTGTTTTGCCAGGTTCCAAGCTGAGACTGTCAGCATTACTATAACTTGTGATCTCGCACAGCCATCAGCTGAAAACAATTTCCATGCACATTTATTCAGGCCGAGCCACAAGCGGGAGGTCCCAAGGTGGCAGGTTCTTGCATTACTCTAATCCAGTTACCACTGAGTTAAAATGCTTTCATTACAGTTTCAAACCCCCAGGAGAAAGTAGGTATGACAAGCTGGGTTCTGCTTATTATGTTTTAAACCGAGATTGACTCCAAGAAATAGTAGCAAGACTGAACTAGTATATTTTTACCTACTTTCCTTCTTCTGTCTTTCTTGGTTCATGCTTTGAATGCTTCTTAATTTGAACTCTCTTCAAGATTCCTTCAGCCCACCTTGCTGGAGATTTGGAGAGCAGAAATACAAGCAATAATTATAAATACATTACTTATTTCTGCAAAGTCCCTTGGAAACCATAGGTGTCATGGGCAGGCTTTAACCTGCCCCTCACCCCTTCCACTCAACTAAGATATTCTGAAACTGTCTAAACCTATTCACCTAAAGCATTGGTGAATTATTAAAAATTAACTACTTTCTTAACTACTTCCTTAATCATTCCAGATGAACACTCTAAATCAAATATTTAAAGTACAATTTGATATAAAGCAACTTATTTATTCAATTAATATTTATGAAACAGCTACTTAAATGCAGGTACTGTGCTAAACCTGATATCTCAAAGAAGGAAACGTGGCCATAATGTCAACCTTTCCTGAATTTACAATCTTCATGGGGAAACTGGACAAGTAATCCTTTAATACTTATAATTTAAGATATGTGCTATAACAGGAGAAGGAAAGAAGCTGTGAAGTAAAATCTCAAGGTCCCTTCAGAGACCCATCTCATAGAAAAGCTATGAAGGCTTCCTGCAGGAAATAACACCTATGTTCTTCCTTAAGGGATACAATATGTTTCAGAGGAAAAATGGACCACTTTCATGTGGCAGGATCAGCTATGCTTAATAGAGAAAGACTAGGAAGGATTTTGAAAGGTATTTGAGAAAGGAAGTTAAAGTAAGGGTTGTAAGTGTTGCTATGTTCCAATGCATATACCTCGAACTTCATTCACTGTGCCACTGAGGATGTCAATTTTCTGAATTTCTGAATCTTACACTATTTAAGGGTCCAAACTTTACTACTTTATTCTTGTTTCAGCCATAGACATCTATCTTAAAGGCACCACCTCATCCCTTGCTTTCCCAAACAGGGAACCTCCGGTAACTTTTCTGTATTTGTCTAGTGAAAGAAATGAGAAATAATTATGAAAGTGACTTAACTTCCTATCTAGTTTTTAAGATCTTTGAAATTCTGTATCTTACTTTTTATGCTTTCTATACTCTTAGCTCATATCATGTGATCAATTTATATTTGTGGGATAAATAAGGCTTGAAGGAATGTACACATGAATATGTGAAATTAAAAATAACAAAAAAATAGGAAAAATTGATCTTCACAACAGCTTAACTTAAAGAAACACGACTATAAGGTTTATATTTTGCATTCCTTTAGTATTTGGCTTAATTATTTAGTCATTTTAATAGATGATTCTGAGTTAACTCCCATTTATGCTTTTTGAAATACATACTTTGGAATCTATTAGAAGTTTGCAAGTTAGAAAGAATTTGTATGAAGTTCAGTGAAGTAATTCAGCATCTAAATTATTATGATGTAACACACTGCAAAAATACACTTTTTTGTTACTTTCTTTTCAATACGTTTGCATCCCGGTATTGGTAGAAATTCATGGAAAACTGATGTCTGTTTTCTCCTAAATGTGCAGTTTATATTTGCAATTGTAAAATTGAGTTTGCCTAACACTGAGTGTGAATATCTCTGAGGAAGCCATAATTGGAGTCTAAGTCTAGACTAAAGGTTGATTCAGCTCAAATCTATAGTTTGGAATGTTAAAAGCAATTGGTGGACAAAGGGAAACTTCACAAATTCTCCTAAATGGGTTACACGAAAATTTGAATTTCTTATCACCAGCGGATGATAAGCCAGTCAACCATAGTAAATTATTCTTGTTATTTTGAGTACTTAAAACTATAGTCAAGGGCTTCCCTGGTGGCGCAGTGGTTGAGAGTCCGCCTGCCGATGCAGGGGACACAGGTTCGTGCCCCGGTCCAGGAAGATCCCACATGCCGCGGAGAGGCTGGGCCCGTGAGCCATGGCTGCTGAGCCTGCGCGTCCGGAGCCTGTGCTCCGCAACAGGAGAGGCCACAGCAGTAAGAGGCCCGCGTACAGCAAAAAAAAAAAAACTATAGTCAACAATCTCAAAATAATACAAATTTCTTCTTTATCTGGTGTGAAGGACATAAGTAGAAAACTCTTGGATGTAGAGGTATATAAACTTTGTTGATTCCACCAATATTTAGCAAATGCCTACTATGTGCAAAACAATGATACAAGTGCTAGAGATATTGTTGTAAATGAAACAGACACAAATTCCTGCCCTCAGGAAACTCACATTCTCCTGGATGGAAACAGACATCTAACAAATAAATAATTAAAATCTACGTACATTAGCTGGTGATAAGTGCTACAGAGAAAAATAAATATGTGTGTAGTATTTTAAATATCACAGTCAGAGGAATCCTCACTGAAAAAGGGAGATTTAATCAAAGACCTGAAGGAATTGAGGGAAAAAGCCCTGCAGCTGTTCTGGGGAAGAGTATTCCTGTCAGAAGAAATGACAAGTGCAAAGGCCCTGAGGCCTTTCATGGGTTGAAGGGACAGAAGGGAGACTGCATGGCTGAGACAGAGTTAGTGCATGGCAGAGGAATAGGGAATGACATCTATCAGAGAGTGGGTGTAGACAGAAGGGGTAAATTGTGCAGAGTTGCTAGAGAGGCTTGGTTTTTTATTATGAGTGAGATGGGAAGTCGCTGGAATTGAAGGCAGTGAGTGACGTGATTTGACTGCTGTTTTGAGAATTGTCTGTCGGTGCACAAGAGTGGTAGGTGGAGCTGGTGGGGGGAAGGGTGTTAAGGAGGAAGGGCATTGCAACAACCCAGTGAGAATTGATGGTGGCGGGGACCGGAGTGTTAACAGTTGAAGTGATGAGAGGTGGTGAGATTCTGGACATATTTTGAAAGATGACAGGATTTGCTGATGGACTAGAATTTGGACATCAACAGAAGAAAAGACACAAAGAAAACACTGGGATTTTTATTTCAGCAAACCATCAAAACACTTAATTTTTCTTGAGAAAAAGAAAAACGCATAAGAAACCAAACCAAATCAAAATGAAACTTTTGTTGTCTCATCTTGGAGAATAAGGGAGAAAACAGATTTCTTCACAAAAGTACAATGAAATGGAACTTCTAGGCTTCAGAGTTCAGAATCTTGTTCTGAATCAGGACTACTCCACGGACTCATGGTACATAACCATGGAAGAGTTACTGAACTGTGTTCAATGCTCTTATGTATAAAGGAGTGATAATAATAGCATTACTTCACAGAAGAGTTGTGAGTACAAAATAAGAAAATCTGCGTAATGTGACATCAGAGTGACTGACTCATAGTCATCGCTCAACACTTCTCAGAAAAACAAACTGTTTTTCTGTGAAACTAGAGAAACTAACCATTTCAAAGGTGATGAAATTTCCCATAAACCATGAAGAAATTGTCCTAATATTAGCATGTAAATCATTTATTTTTTTTTGCAAAACAGATTCTTAGTAACACTAAGTGGAACACCTATAATGGAGAGGTGTTAATGGAATATAAAAATAAACAGCATGGTCCCGATTTTCAAAGAACATACAACATAGTGGAGGAGACAGATGTGTGCAAAATATAACGTGAGAGTCAATGAAAATTGAACAAGAATAGTGATTTTTTTCCACTGAGAATGGAATTAGTTTGACTAAATTTTCTAAATAGGAATAAAAGCTTTAGACTATAGTGATGGTATTTTCTGAACCAAAAATCAATACATGTGACCTGAGAAACATAGTCATAGGGAAAAACAGAGTCAAATATTTGAAATCTGGACTATCCTACAAAGTTCAACATTGATAATAATTTTAATGTGTATCACATAGCAATAATGATTACACACGGTAATATGAAATAATATCTGCCTTCCAACATTCAAGCAGATAAACTCCCCTGTAGGAATAGGCCACATTTTCCCTAGGAGAAACCCAGAAATACATTGAGCCAAGTCCTGAATCTGGAGTGCTTACCTGAGCTAAAATCAAAATCAAGTTTGTCACCCTGCCATTATTAATGGATGTTTAACACCCTGCTAAGCTGGTCTAGCACTCAGCTGTTTTCTTAAAGTTGGTTGAATAACTGGTATTCTTCCTGCTCACAAAGTCTTTGTTAATGTGCGTATTGCAAAATCATCCTGAGTAAACAGTCTGTGTCATATGTATTGAAGGGAAGTAATGTATGGATTAGCATATAATAGTATGGGTTAGGGAGAAAAATGAGTCACCAAAGTAGCTGGTTCAAAGGAATAAATAACTAAATCATTATCTTGATGCCTGACTTAGAAAGCTTTAGCTCTCAAAGGTATAATGTCTAAAATATAAAGACCATTGTGTAAAGCCCCATTACGGACTGCAGTTTTGTAGTTTATGATAGAAAACTATGGGTAGGCATACACTTAACAAAATGCAGGATTTAGAAGAAAAAAAATGTAAAGAAACCATTATGATTTTCAGCTAAATTTCTTTTTTTTTTCAAATAAATCAAATATTTTATTTTTTTGTTATCCTTCAAAATTCTTCAAATCCAAATGTTTACATTTTTATATAATTGAAATCAGGGCAGAAATTTAATTTTGAATACTGTTCCCTTTTTTTTTACATCTTTATTGGAGTATAATTGCTTTGCAATGGTGTGTTAGTTTCTGCTTTATAACAAAGTGAATCAGTTATAAATATACATATGTTCCCATATCTCTCCCTCTTGTGTCTCCCTCCCACCTTCCCTATCCCACCCCTCCAGGTGGTCACAAAGCACCCAGCTGATCTCCCTGTGCTATGCGGCTGCTTCCCACCAGCTAGCTATTTTACGTTTGGTAGTGTATATATGTCCATGCCAATCTCTCACTTTGTCACATCAGCTAAATTTCTTGTTCCTTAAAGGTGAAGATTAGAAGCCATTGCTGTGAAAGAGATATGGTAGGTAGGAATAAATTGCTTTGCATATCAGGTATTGATGTGTCTGGAAGCATCTTCGTGAAAAGATTTTTATTCATTTATTGTACCCATTCTGTGTTTCTGGTGCATAGGACCCATAGACATTTGATATGTCTGTCATCAAGGACACCACAGCTAGGAGCAGGTATGGTAAATAGATTTTAGGGACGTATCAGTGCCAGTGGTTAGAAGAGGCTACATCTGGCACTGTTTTGAGGAGTGCTGACTAAGCAAGAGAGAGTACTGTTAATTAATCAGGTCTGGCAAGGATGCTGTAATGGAAGTGAAGATTCAAGTATCAGATGTTTGACAACAGTGATCAAGTGGAAGGGTAGACAAAGATGTTCAATGAAATCCTAAAGGAAGTGCTGTGGGGGCATAAGAGAGGTGAATGGGTCAGGGAAAGTTCTAAAGGGGAGGTTACATTCAGTTTGAGTCTTTTTTTTTTTTTTTTTTTTTTTTTTTTTGCGGTATGCGGGCCTCTCACTGTTGTGGCCTCTCCCGTTGAGGAGCACAGGCTCCGGACGCGCAGGCTCCGTGGCCATGGCTCACGGGCCCAGCTGCTCCGCGGCATGTGGGATCTTCCCGGACCAGGGCATGAACCCGTGTCCCCTGCATCGGCAGGCAGGCTCTCAACCACTGCGCCACCAGGGAAGCCCTCGGTTTGAGTCTTAAAGGATGATCAGGTATATGCCAGTGTTATGGACTGAATGTTTGTGTTCCCCCAAAATTCATGTGTTGAAATCCCAATCCTTAATGTGATAGTATTAGAAGATAAGACATTGGGGAGATAATTAGGTGTAGATGAGGTCAAGAGGATGGGGCCCCATGATGAGATTGGGACCTTAGAAGAGGTGACCTGAGGGTTAACTTCCTCTCTCTGTCTCTCTCTTAGCCATGTGAGGATGCAGCAAGAAACCAGTCACCTGCAACTAGGAAGAGGGTCCCCACTGCACACTGGATATGCCAGCTCCTTGTTCTTGGACTTCCCTGCCTCCAGAATTGTGAGAAATAAATGCTTGTTGTTTAAGTCACCCAGTGTATGGTGATTTCTTATAGCAGCACAATATAGGGTAAATAGGTAGATGATGTTGCAAAGGCACTCCTGAGGAACCTGGAACTATTAAGCACACAGAGAGATAGATGAGAAGGGGAATGGATTGTTCAAGTATTTACAAGCAGTTTCACATTTCTACGGGACAGAGTATAAGCCAAATTTGCCATGCCCAGTCTTTCCCAGCTTGTCTTGGTTATAAGTCCTAATTATTTCTCAAACCTATTTCACTCTCCTTATGTAGGCCATCACCCTAGTCTAAACCATTGTCATCTTTAAGCTGTCCCAGTGACAACCAGTTTTGCATATCTACAACTTATTTATTTATTCATCATTGAACAACTTTGAGGGACGATTTGTATATCATAAAACTCATTTTTTTTAGTGCACAATTCAGTAAATTTTAGCAAATTCAAAATGTTGTAATCATCATCATTTTCCAGTTTTAGAGCACTTTCATTAATCCAAAGATCTTTTGTGACTATTTGCAATCACTCTCTATTCCCCCCCCCCAATCCTCTGTCAAATGCTAATCCACTTTCTGTCTCCATAAGTTTGTTTTACTGAGACACTTTATGTAAATGACATCATGCAATAAGTGATATTTTGTGCCTGGTTTCTTTGACCTAGCATAGTGTTTTTGAGGTTCATCCATGTTGGGGCATGTATAACTACTTTGTTTTTTTATTGCAGAATAGTATTCCATTGTATGGATATATCATATTTTGTTTACCCATTCATCAGTTGATGGACATTTGGACTGTTTCTACTTCTGGTTATTATGAATAATGGTACCATAGACATACATGTACAAAGTTTTTGTGTGGACATATGTTTTCATTTCTCTTGTTTAGATAACTAGGAGTGGAATTTCTGGGTCATATGGTAAATTTAAGAAACTGCTAAAATCTTCAACAGTGACTGTACTATTTTATATTCCCATCAGCAATGGGAACAATAGACCCTTCTCCAGTTTTTTCTCCATACTTTTGTCAGAAGGTTCCTTTCAAAATTCTTATGGCATGTTATTTTACAGCTGTGAAGATTTTCAATGGTTTCTAGCTGTTCTCAGAGTAAAGGACCAAATTCTTAACAGAGCCCATGAGGTCAAGGTAGAGGTCTGGTCCTTGGTCACCACTTTATGTCACCTCTTTATGCCTTCACATCCCCTCCCTCTCTACTCCAGTCATAGCAGTCTCCTTTCAGTCCTTTAAACATAATGCATTCTCACAAGAGAGTCTTTGTAACTGCTATGCTCAAACCTTGACTGCTTTCCCCACCTTTGCTGTTTCTTTGCCTCCTTAATAATGCCTACCCATCATTTAGATGTCAAATCAGATACCATTTGCACAGCAAAACCTTCCCTAACTCTTCAGACTAGGTCAAATTTCTGCATGCTATATTTTTGCATTTTATTGATCTCAGTTTATAATTGTGCTTTCATTCACATCAGTAAATATTTATTGAGTGAATGAAGAAAGAAGAAAATGGAAACAAGATTGGAGAGGTAGAGATAGATGAGATCACAGAAGGGCCTTGGGCATCTTTTGTAAGAATATGTACTTTATACAACAAGTGATGAAAAGCAGTTAGAAAGTATTTAAAGAAGTAAAAGTTAGAAGCAGAAAAACCTAATTAAGAGGTAAGCACTGAGAGAAGAGTTTAGATTCAAGAAAAACTAAAATGTCTTCAGTTTTCTAGCTTGATTAGGCAGATATAAGCTACTCATCAAAACAAGAAAATGATTATTGTACATGTGAGTCTGTGATTTTGGACTGTATATAGATAGCATAAGTAACCTATAGATTATCATAAAAACCTTGAGAGAAAGAGAGTATAGGTGAATAAACCAAAGAAGTTGGAACCCTGGGTAATCCTAATATGTAATGTGTACCAAGAATTGTAAGAAAGAATGAAAGAGAGCAAGCTAAGAAAGGGCTAAGAAGAACCATGAGAGAGTAAAATAGGAGAAAAAAAACTCTATGACATGAATCTTGGCAATGATTTTTTGGATGTGAAACTGGAAGTATAAACAACAAAATAAAAAAGTAAACAAGTAGGGCTACATCAAACTAAAAAGCTTCTGCACAGCAAAAGAAACAATCAACAGAATGAAAAAGCACCTGACAGAATGGGAAAAAAATATTTGTAAACCACACATCTGATAAGCTGTTAAAGTCCAAAATATATAAGGAACTCATATAACTCAATAGCAAAAAACAAATAATCCAATTAAAAAGAAGGCAAAGGACCTGAACAGACACTTTTCCAAACAAGATATTCAAATGACCAACAGGTACATGAAAAGGTGCTGAACATCACTAATCATTAGGGAAATGTAAATCAAAACAACAATGAGATGTCACCTTGAGCCCATTACAATATCTATCATCAAAAAGACAAGAGAAGCTACCTAAATGTTCATCAACAGATGAATGGATAAAGAAGATGTGGTACATGTAAAAAATGGAATTTTACTCAGCCATAAAAAATAATGAAATAATGTCATTTGCAGCAACATGGATGGA
The DNA here is from genome assembly GCF_003031525.2 of Neophocaena asiaeorientalis asiaeorientalis. Classification (NCBI taxonomy): domain Eukaryota; kingdom Metazoa; phylum Chordata; class Mammalia; order Artiodactyla; family Phocoenidae; genus Neophocaena; species Neophocaena asiaeorientalis. The sequence goes on from NW_020175667.1 coordinate 2,954,123, forward strand.
CCTAGAAATTATTATGTTAAGTGAAATAAGTCAGACAGAGAAAGACAAATATCATATGCTATCACTTATATGTGGAATATAAAAAAGTGATACAAATGAACTTATTTACAAAGCAGAAATAGACTCACAGACATAAAGAACAAACTTATAGTTGCCAAAGGGGATATTGGGGAGTGGAGATAAATTAAGAGTTTGGGTTTAACATACACACACTACTATATATATAATAGATAAACAACAAGGTACTATTGTATAGCACAGAGAGCTCTACTCAATATTCTGTAATAAACCATAATGGAAAAGAATTTGAAAAAGAATATGTGTATATATATATATATATGTGTGTGTGTGTGTATGTGTGTGTGTGTGTGTGTGTATCGCTCTGCTGTACACCTGAAACTAACACAACATTGTAAATCAACTATAGTTCAATTTTTTTTAAAAAACAGACAAGAGATAACCAGTGTTGGTGAGGATGTGGGGAAAAGGGAGCCCTTGTGCACTGTTGATGGGAATGTAAATTGGCACAACCACTATGGAGAACAGTTTGGAGGTTCCAGAAGAAATTAAAAATAAAGCTACCATTTGCTCCAACAATCTCCCTTTTTGGTATACATCTGAAAGAAATGAAATCACTATCCCCAAGAGATACCTGCACTCTTATGTTCATTGCAGCTAGTCAAGACATGGAAACAACCTGTGTCCAACAAGAAATAAATAAATAAAATGCATATATATGTTTATATATATATTTACTCTCTCTCTCTCTCTCTCTCTCTCTCTCTCTCTCTAATATATATATAGTAAAATACTATTCAGCCATAAAAATAAAGAAATCCTGCCAATTGTGACAACATGGATGGACCTTGAGGGAGTTATGTTAAGTGAAACAAGTCAGGTAGAGCAAGACAAATACTGTATGATCACACAAGCAAAATCTAAAACAACAAAACTCGTGGAAACAAAGATCAAATTTGTGGTTGCCAAAGGCAGGGGATAGGGGTTAGGGGAATTGGGTGAATGTGGTCAAACTTCCAGTTATAAAATAAATAAGTCCTGAGGATGTAATGAATAGCATGGTGACTATGGATATCAATACTGTTTTGTATATTTGGAAGTTGCTAAGAGAGTATATCTTAAAAGTTCTCATCACAAGGAAAAAACATATTGTAACTATGTGAAGTGTTGGATGTTAACTAAATTTATTGTGGTAATCATTTCCCAATTATACATATATCAAATCATTACGTTGTACATCTGAAACAATGCTATATGTCAATTATAACTTTATAAAACTGGGACAAAACAAAACAAAGCCAAGAAAAGTCTAAGGAGAATGAGGAGGTAGTAATGTGCTGAGAATCATTGTAAGAGAGCTTCAATAAGGAGGGAGAAAGAGGTCACCATTGCCATACACAGATAGTTATCTCTCAAATAAGGACTATGAAGATCCATGGTTTTATCTGGGGGGGAAAAATTAATAGGATTTTATCTGCCAGATTATTTAGTGGTGCAGAATGCTTTCTGATTAATTTTCTGTGGTTTAGTAAATGCTTTATTTTGGTTCACATAAGAATTTGTTTAGGAGATAATTTAGAATTTAAAAAAAGAAACTTGAAATGGAAAAGCAAGACTTCTTAACTCTGCCCAAGTTTCTGTCTTGCTTTCCTCCTTCCAAATCTGTTTTGACATCAAGATTACCTTGTTTTGTCAACTGAGCTGGAGACAGATAAGGATGGCAGGTATGCAGCTTAGTAATCATTAAGTCTCAAGTTGTCTTGACATCTGCCAATAGCTAAAACACTTTGTTTTTAAGTCTGAATTATCTGCTCATTCACTTTTCTTGCTATTCAAGTTTAGTGACACAGCCAAAAACACCACTATCACCCATAAGAAAACTACATTGTAGAAAATAACAAATGCACTTTCAGAAAGCCCAATTACTTTCTATTTATTTTTAGTTTTATTTATTTTAAAATTAGTTTTGCAAAAATCTTATCAGTCTAAGTCAATCAAATTCAGATTTAAGGCTATTTTCTTATGAACTCTCAAAAATTAAAAATCTTATACTCAAAAAGAGTGATAACAAATTTAGAGTGGAATTCCATAGACATTTTAATAACACAATTTGGTTTAGCAATCCTTTAGGTAGTAAACCTATGTATCGCTAATATCCTCATAATTTAGACAATCTCTTTAAAATTTGAAAAAAGTTAATATTTAAGTAAAAAATGCCATTTTAAAGTAGCAGCAACTGATAATTCTATAGATGTACTATCGAGTTACATAGATAATATCTACTTATTTTCCAGCTTAATAGAGTATTTAAGTGAATCATTAGGTACAGTATAAATCAGACAATTATTTGCAAAAATAGATAATTGTTAAACCTTTTTAAAACTTTCCTTGCTAATATTTCTCACTTTGGGAATTACATTTTTGAAAGAAATAGTTTTTTTGTTTTTTTGTGTTTTTTTTTTGCAGTACGCGGGCCTCTAACTGTTGTGGCCTCTCCCGTTGCGGAGCACAGGCTCCAGACACACAGGCTCAGCGGCCATGGCTCACAGGCCTAGCTGCTCCATGGCATGTGGGATCTTCCCGGACCGGGGCACGAACCCGTGTCGCCTGCATCGGCAAGTGGACTCTCAACCACTGCGCCACCAGGGAAGCCCAAGAAATAGTTTTGAAGTGTTCTTTTGGGGCAAAATTTAAAACTACCTGTAGCCCTCAAAAATTAGAATAGGTATATTTCAATTTAGCTGGCTATGAAATGAAATTCAAACTTAGATTTTTAACTGGAGCCAATAGAAAAATAAAAAAATATTTTTATATATAAAAGAAAAGAAAAGGAATGCCCACATATCAAGTCATATAAAAGAAAATGAAAAAGAATACCCACATATCAAGTCAAATATTTATTTAACTCTATGTGAAGAACCTGTGTGCCCAAACCAAACTACTTGAATGTGAATCACAGTTCCTCACTTATAAGGTGAATAGTACTGGGAAAGTGACTCTACCTATCTGGACTTTAGTATCTTTCTCTGTAAAATGCATCTTATAAGTATATCATAGTGTTTTAATGATGTATGTTTGAATTAAATGTGTAAAAGCACTTAGAAAAATGGTAGCACATATTTAATATTAATAATTATTGCTTATTAATATTATTGCCAGAGGTAAAATTCCTCAGAATTTTGCTTGAAATGTCCTATAGCAAGGACACTTTCAGAGTCATGATTTAGCAATTTAAAGTAGAAATTAAGTCTAAATATTACCAGAGCCAACAAATCATACAATGTTGTTTCTGAGTGTAATACATTATTTATCATATCCCCTATGTTCATTTATTTTAGATAAAAACAAAATTTTTTTTTATAATTGTCAATGAAAATATAGTATCAATGGTGTTGACTAAAAAGAGCCAGAGTATACTTCTGGTTATCAGGGAAGAGTGTGTAGCAGGCTAACTCTCTTGATGAGAACAATTAAAAAATCTGGAAGATATATAGATATTGGTATAGATATAGATACACACATGGCATCATATATAAATATATATAACAATTAAATGAAACACACACACACACACAGCACACAATCCAATCCAGTTATCCAAAGGCCAGTTAGGCAACAAAGATGAGGAAGCCAAGATTCCAGAGATAAGGGAAGCACAGAGAAATTAACCTCTCATTTAACATCACTTTTCTCCTTAAGGCAATTTCTGATTCCCAAGACCAATTGATATGCAGAGCTGAAAGGTCCACTGAGAGACTGAGAACCTGAAAAACTGAACAAAACTTTCAGCAGTCTTCTGTAGCTGGGTTAACAATATTGGAGTTCAGAGCCCATAAAGTCTAGGGGCTCTCATAAACAACCAGGGTGCTGAATTGGGAACTCAAAATAAACAAGCCCTAGTATTACAGATGAAGTAGAAAAAACTAATTCTTAAAAAGGCCTAAGCCCAGCTTCGAACCAACTTAACTGATGATTGGATTAAATGAAGGTAATATGCCACTTCGCAGACAGCTTGCTAAAGCAAAAGTAAATTCTCACTGAAAGAAGATAGCATCTTCCAAAGCCTCAAATTGTTTCTAAATTTCTTTTCATATGCAAGATCAAGAATTCAGTAAAAGAATTTATTAGGTCCACAAAGAAAGAAAACCAACTTAACAAAAGCCAACAGAAAAAATATATAATACAAATAAACCATAGGAGATCCAGATATTGGAATTATCAGTCATGAATTTTAAAATAATTATACGTAGCAACCGACCGGGGGTTAATATCCAAAATATACAAACAGCTCATAGAATTTAATATCGAAAAACTGTTACCAAGTCCATGCTTATACTTCTCACTGTACAACAGGCCAATAATTGAGAGATGAGTTGTTGGGGCAAGGAAAAGCAGCTTTATTTGGAAAGCCAGCAAACCGAGAAGATGGTGGAATCATGCCCCAAAGAACCAACTTGCCTGAGTTAGAATTCAGGCTTTTTTTATACTAAAAGGGGAGGGAGGAAAGTCAAACATTTCCTGGTTCTGGTCAGACTCTGGAGGGGATGTGTTAATTTCTTCCTCCCTGAAGTCATTGACGGGTGGGCCTGGTCAGGATGTTTCTTGTAAGGTAAACAAAGTGATTTTAACTTAATGCTCATTACCTGGGAGGCAGGGTTCCCAGAGATGGGCCATTATGTATAATTTAAGCTTATAAGAAATATCCCTTTAGTGATTAACTTGTAATAGAATACAAAACATTCTTCCCTATTACAAAACAACGCATTCAAAAATTGGGCAGAAGACCTAAGTAGACATTTTTCCCAAATAAAACATACAGATGGCCAACAGGCACATGAAAAGATGTTTGACATTGCTAATTATTAGAGAAATACAAATCAAAACCACAATGAAGTATCACCACACACTGGTCAGAATGGTTATCATCATAAAAGTCTACAAATAATAAGTGCTGGAGAGGGTGTGAAGAAAAAGAAACCCACATACACTGTTGGTGGGAATGTGAATTGGTGTAGCCACTATGGAAAACTATGGAGGTTCCTTAAAATACTAAAAATAGAGTTAACATATGATCCAGCAACCCCACTCCTGGGTATATATCTGGACAAACAAAAGCATTAATTTGAATAGATATACGCACCCCAGTGTTCATAGTAGTACCATTTATAATAGCAAAGCATGGAAACAATCCAAGTGTCCATCAACAAGTGATTGGTATTTAAGAAGATGTGGTATATGAATACAATGGAATATTACTCAACCATGAGAAAGAATGAAATACTGCCTTTTGCAGCAACATAGATGGACCTAGAGAATATTATGCTTAAGGAAGTAAATCAGACAGAGAAAGATAAATACTATGTAATACCACTATTATGTGGAATCTAAAAAAATAATACAAATGAATCTATATACAGAAACAGACTCACAGATGTAGAAAACAAACTTATGATTACCAAAAAGGAGAGGAAATGTTGGGGAGGGACAAATTAGGAGCATAGGATTAACAGATATACATATACATATGTATATCTACTACATATATAGTAGATAAGCAACAAGGATTTACTATACAGCACAGGGAATTATATTCAGTATCTTATAATAACCTATAATGGAATATAATCAGAAAAAAAAATACTGAATCACTACGCTGTCTACCTGAAACAAATACAATACTGTAAATCAACTATACTTCAATATAAAAATAAAATAAAATAAAAGAACTATATGTAAATATCAGTACTGTTCAAGATTAATATTAATATGTACAAGATTTTAAAATTAAATGAAAAAGATGAAGAAAGAATAAATAGAAATTCTATGAGTGAAGAGTAAGATAGCTGAAATTAAGAACCCAAATGATGGGTTTATCAACAAATTAAATACCATTTTAAAGAAGATTAATGAACTGGAAGGTAGGTTAGAAGAAAATATTCAGACTGGAACCCAAAGAGAGAGAAACATGGACAGTACAAAAACAAAACATAGTGTGAGAAAGCTACGGAGTATAATAAAAAATCTAACACATTTGTAATTGAAAGCCAGAATTTAAAAAGCAAGAGAAAATGGGACAAAACCATTAATGAAGAGATAATAACTAAGAATTTTTCAAATGTGTTTAATACATCAATCCCCAAACAATAAATACAAAGAACATGACATTTTGGTATAGCAGATCAAAATTTCTGAAAATCGAGAGCAAATAAGTCATCTTAAAAGAATCTAGAGAAAGGATATGCATCTTTAAAAAGCAGCAATAAACTTGAGAATAAACTTCTCAATGGAAATAGACATCCAGAAAACAGCAGACTATGACCCTTAGACTGCTACAACAAAATTTCTAACACCAACATAGAATGTTATGCCCAGTGAATGTGTACTTCAAGATTGAAAACAAAATAAAGAAAATCTCAGATGAAAACAGAAAATTTATTTTCAGCAGTTCTGCATTAAGGAAAACATAAAAGGGAGTTCTTCAGACAGAAGACAGATGAGTCCAGATGGGAGGACTGAGATTCAGAAAGGAAAGGAATGAAGAAAAGGATAATATGTGGGTAAATAGATATGATTATGGACTACATAAATAGTTAAAATAATATCTTACTGAATTTTAAATATAGATTTAAGTAAATATAGGTTTAACATGTCACCTGTAACACAAATAACATGTACAATAAGTTGAAGAATTCTACAGTTCTTGAGTGGTCTGAAAATTGTTAAAAGTACTATTTTTAATACGAATGCATGTTTGGTGGGTCTAGGTAGCCATGAAAAAATAATATGACATATAGGAAATAAGCTAAGAGAAGGAACAGGGGAATTCTTTAGAAAAAAAAAAAAAGACAAAAATAAAAATAGAGAAAAAGAGTGAAATTAAAATAAGAGAAAACAAATAATAAGATGAGAAATAAAAGGCATAGCATAATAACAGCTACATTAATTTTAAGTACAAGAAATGTTTTAATTAAAAGATAATTTTCTCAAACTGTATAAAGAAAAGTTCTATGTACTGAGCACCAAAACACATTAAGCATAAGAATACATAAGAAACCAAAAAAAAAATGGTTCTAATAATGTTAGAAGTAGATTTTTAAGGCATGAAATAAAGTATTTATCTAAGATAAATAAAGCTATTTCATAATGTTAAGAAGGCAATTCTATCAAAAAGATTGACATTTATAACCGTGAATGTAACAAATAGCATGACTTCTAAGTACATAAATCTAAAATTGACAGCACCAGAAGGAGAAATAGATTTTAACACATCTCTCCCAAAATCTAATGGAACCATATGACAAAAATTCAGTTAAGATATAGGAAATCTGTACATGATTAGCCAACTTGACCTAATTGAGATATACAGAGAGCATTGTATATAACAATTGTGTTTTTTAAAATACTCTTTTCAAGTTTATGCTGAACTTTTACCAAAATTGCCCATAACATGGACAAATCTAAAAAATTTGGAAGTTTTGAAATAATTTAGAGTACACCTCTGACAATGTTGGAATTAAACTAGAAATTGATTTTGTAAAGTGATAACTCTAAATTATATAATTTATTTGTAAATACAGCAATGCACTTCTAAATAACACATGGGACAAAACAATCACAATATAATTTTAAAATATTTTGAATCAAATGGCAGTGAATATATGACATTTCCAAATTTGAGTGATGATGCTAATGTCATGATGAGAAGAAAAATTTTAGCCTTGTATATAGACTTTAGAAAGGAAGAAAGGCTGAAATTTTTAAATATCTTTATATATACCCCCAAGAAGTTAGAATACTGAACCTAAGGACAGTAGAGCACAAGGAATAATAACAAGAGCATTAATTAAAGAAATTTTAAAAAATAAACATACAATAGAATCAAATCAGCCAATTGTTGAATATCTGAAAGCAGTATTTAAACTGTTGAAATCATTACAAGATTGATCAAGAATAAAAGAGATAAGACACAAGAATCAATATGAGAAGTAAAAGTGGAAAATGCATACATATGTGTACTAAAGGGCATGTTTCACAGGATCATCAAGACATTTTTCATAAAATCCCCAAACTTTGAAACCGTCCAAAAGTCCATCAATGGGAAAGTAAATAAATTATGGAATATCCCTACAATGGAATACTATACAGGAATGAGATTGAAAAACTACAATTTGTTATGCGATTAAATTCAATCTTGGCCTCTTTATCTTCATCACCTAAATAGTCCTTGGATGCTTGTATTGTGTATGGGGTGTGTGTGAGTGTGTGAGTGTGTGTGTGTGTGTATGTGTGTGTGTGCTTGTGCGTGTCTGTAAATATATATTTATAATGTTATATTCAAATGTCATATATATTTATAGATGATGCCATGTGATTATTTATATCTATTTGTATGTCTTTATGTATATTCCAGAATTTTGCATTTTTTTCAGAACAGTTAGCCTGAACAAACTATCTCCTTCTATCCAGACACATACTCAGAATCTTTTTAACCAATACTACATAGACATATATTTTTTGAGGATTTTTAAATAAAATTTTATTTTAATCTAAAAATATCCCCTTTATTTCTGGAATTTTAAATATCTGGAATATGCCAAATAACATAGTCACAAAATAATGGGTTAAAAAAAAGCAGAAATCAAAGAATACCTACTGTATGACTATAGTTACATACATTTTATACAAAGGAAAAACTGATATACAGTTTTAGAGTTTGATTATCTTTGTAGTAGAGACAAGAAGAACACTTCTTTGATGCTGGGGAAATTCTATTTCTCTATCTGGGTGACAGTTACCTGTGAAAATCTTGTGAAAATTTATTGATGTGATCACTTATGAGTTGAGGACTTTCCTGAATTTAAGGTACACAAACAAAAAACCTTTAAGAAATAAAAACCTTTCCTGAGTATTAGTCTTCTTTTAGCAGTGTGAAATTACAAGTTTAGTTACAAAAATAAGAAAAAGCATATAAAACTTATTTGGCAAAATTCCACTTCTGATTCACATCCTAAACTATCATTCCAATTATTTCTAAACAGCATTATAAGTAAGCATGATTTTAAATTCTGCTAAAATATCATCACAGTGACTATTATAAAAAGCCATGCTCTCAAAATATGAAAAAACTCTCATATTTACCATTTTATTATTTTTAAAGGAAAAATATATAATGATGGCAAATAATTTACATTATCCAAAATTTTAGATAGGTGTAATATGTGTGCATATGTGTATATTTGTATACACACATTACATGTTTGTGTATTTGTATATGTGTACATGTGATAGATGTGTGTCTGCATATGTATACATGGACAGATATATATATGTATGTATATGTGGGTGTATATACACACATACAACATTCACAAATGGTTATACATATGGTACAGAAACATGGCTTACTCTTTTCTGAAACTTGCAATTTTCACTGAAAAACTCTTAAACATTCTTTATGTCAACTGAGTTCCCCTTCATTTTCACTTTTACTGATTTATTTATTTATCTGTGGCAATGGGACTTTTAACTTCCTAAGTCCCTAGCATACTACTACCAGTGATCAAATTCAGTATAATAGTATTGTATAACAATTGTACAATGGTATAATACTATTGCTATACAAGTTATTCAACTGCTTACTTTTTTCCTCCTCAGTATGGATGTTTTATATCCATATTTCTGCATGCTATCTCTTCTGTTTTTGTCTCCCTGCCACATGGCACTTCACAGTGTACAGCCACCACGTTTTAGCCACTCAGACTCCCAGTGATATGCATCCAGATATCCAGATGCTGCCTCCAACTTCTCACGCCACAAATAACACTGGGGGAAAACAAAAAAAGTTCACACATGCCTACATATGGACCGGAATGAGAATTTTCTCCAGTATAAAGCAGAACTTCTATTTATCTAGTATGCACATATATAATTTACCTAAGTACCACCAAGTTGCTCTCCAGAATGGCTACATCAATCTGTATTCTCACCAGCAGGGCAGAGGGGTACCACACCTCCACATTGCCGTTTGTACTTGAATACCACCAAGCTTTCTAGACTTTGGTCAATTTATAGGTAAATTGGTATTTAATTGTTCTTTTAATTTGAATTTCATCAACTTGTAAATTTTTGGATTTCCACTTAAGTACATTGCCTATCTACATCTTTGTCTGTTTTCCTCTTGGGGTTGAAGTAGATTTTCTTGTTGATTTAAAGGAGTTCCTTGCACCATATTTTCAAGATACTAGTTTCTTGAGAATTTTTGACATTGAAAATCTCTTCTTTCATACTCTCTTATCTATCACTTAACTTTATGCATATTATTGTTTCTTAATATTAATTTCTTATTTTTAGTGTAATCAAATCTATTGTTTCTTAGAGTTTTGTCATTTGAATTATTTTTAGTGCTTCCATGCTCCTAAGTCACAAAGATTATCTCATATTTTTTTCATTAATTTTAGTTTTGCCTTTCACATGTTTTCCACATGCTTTTACCTTTTCACATTAACCTATATGGACTCTATGTGGTGTAAAAATATAATAATTTTCAGTTGTTCATCCCTTATTCTTCTCAATGGCTACACAATATCACATTATGACTACATTTCAGTGTATTTAACCAGTATGCAATTAATGACTATTCAGATGACTTTTTTAGGCTTTGTTATTATACTCAGTGATGTAAGGAGTATCTTTGTGGAGCTACTAGGTCATTGTGTATATATGTTTTTAGTGTTGTTTGTTTTGATTTATTGTCAGAATGCCCTCTAAACTACTGTTCTGTGACATCCAATAAAAGTACCCTTCATGAATATAAATTTATAGACAATCAAAAGTTATCTACGATTGGAAGAGATCAATCAAGATGGTGGAGTAAAAGGACCTGGAGCTCACTTCCCCCATGAACACATCAAAAATATACCTACGTGTGGAATAATTCTCACTGAAAACTAACTGGAAACTGGTGGAAGGACTCCTGTACAACAAATGCTATAAGAACGATAAACACATAATACGGTAGGAAGGAAAGAAAACAATCAGGTCAGGATCTGTGCCCCTGGATTGAGGACTCAGAGGAAAAGGGAGATTACACACATGGACACCTGCCCTGGGGAGCAAGCAGCGAGAGCCACAGGTTGGGTGCCCCAGTCCTGGGGCCCTACCCAGAGGAGGCAAGCCGCCTTGGGTGGTTGGAGAGACTGGGACTAACAGGAGAGCTGTGGGAAGCCTGGGCTACACTCACTAGGAGCATGCGCTGGTTTGCCCACAAGGCAGAGTAGAGAGAGTTCTATTCTAATAGCTGCAAGGTTTCCTGCAACTACCTCAGTGCAATTGTTCCAGCCCCACTCCATATCATAGCATGGCACTGAATCTGGGGTAGCCACTACCAGAGAGAAGAGTCAACCCGAGCACACAGAGGTCACCCGGTCCTGACCTAGAGCCTGGGTGGTAGGTGGCGGTCATTTTTTGTGCTTTACTCAAGCAACACATCAGAAGCAGCCCAGGTCTCTGACAGCAGCCATTCCACCACAGCTCACCTCCTGATACATGCCAAGGAACCACTCAAGCCTCACCCACACTGCAGTGTGGCTCCACAACAGGGTGTGAGTGTGGAGGCTGCGAGCAGTGATAGGCTTTGAGGGACAAAGGGCACTTGTACCTGAGGCTGCAATTGAGTGGAGCAAGGGAAACAAATACAGGCACATGCATAGGCAGTGCAGTGGAGGCAGGTCAGACCTCTGTCTGTGGTCAGCACAAGCCGAGAACCCATACGGGTCCCAATTGCTTCAGCACTCCCCCACTCGAAGGCAAGTGACCCAGGACAGGGAGAAAAGAAAACATGCAGGTAAAGGGAACAGAGTCAGCTCAGGCCCAACCCTCAGGTCTTCCGCTCAGGCAATTTGGGATCAGACCTCACTCTCCATAGGGTGGTGATGGCTACGGAACAGAGGGGAAGTCCTGCCTCACACGTGGCTCTGGCCTTAGCCCCTCCATCTCCAGCTCCACACCCTACCAAGGTGACAACTACCAGCACACCCTGAGGAAAGACCTGACTTGAGTTCACATAAAATCCAGCTCTCCCACCAAAGGCACTGGGCATATGCAGTCTGTATAGGGAAGCTCCCGCATAAGGACACACTTTTGAGACCACAATAGGTAACTTTCACCTAAATTCATAGAGGAGGAGAAAGTTAAGCAAAATGAAAAAGCAAGAGAAACCCCCTGGAAAAAATAAATAAGGAAATAGAAATAATTTACCAGATAAAGAATTCAAAGCATTGGTTATAAAAATGTTAACTGAATTAGGGAAAAGATTAGATTTACACACAGATTTTTTTTAATTAATTAATTATTGGGTTGTGTGGGATCCTTAGTTGTAGCTCATGGGCTCCTTTGTTGTGGCTCGCTGGCTCCTTAGTTGTGGCTCACCAGCTCCTTACTTGTGACACACGGCTTCCTTAGTTGTGGCATGCAAACTCTTAGTTGCAGCATGCATGTGGGACCTAGTTTCCTGACCAGAGGTGGAATCTGGGTCCCCTGAATTGGGAGCACAGAGTCTTATCCGCTGCACCACCAGGGAAGTCCCCTACATGTTGATAATTTTAATAAGAAATTAGAAAATACAAAAATCAGAAATGAAGAAGTCAATAGCTAGAATAAAAACACATCAGAAGGATTAGCAAGTTTGTAAATGGACTTATTTTATTAAACTAACTTTTGAAAAGAAAACACATCAGAAAGAATAAATAATAGACTAAGTGATACAGAAAAATGAAAAAGTGATCTGGGAGATAGAATAATGGAAATCACCCAATCAGAACAGCAAAAAGCAAAGCAAATTTTAAAAAATGAAAATAGTCTAAGAGATCTCTGAGATAGTGTTAAGGGTACCAACATTTACATTATGGGAGTCCCAGAAGGAGAAGAGAGAGAGAATGGGATCAAAAATGTATTTGAAGAAATTATGGTTGAAAATTTTCCAAACCTGAAAAAGTAAACAGATATCCAGGTATAGGAAGCACAGAAGGTCCCAAACAGAATGAACCCAAACAGACCCACACCAAGACATATAATTAAAATGGCTAAAGATAAAGAGAATTCTAAAGGCAGCAAGAGAAAAATGAAGAGTTATATATAAGGGAATCACCATAAGGCTATCAGCTGATTTCTCTGCAGAAACTTTGCAGGCCCAAAGGGAGTGTCATGATATTTTCAAAGTGCTGAAAGGGAAAAACCTGTAACCTAAGATACTCTGCCTGGAAAGATTACCATTTAGAATAGAAAGAGAGAGAAAGGACTTCTCAGACAAGCAAAAACTAAAAGAATTCATAAATACTATAGCTACCCTAAAAGAAATGCTAAATGGTCTTCTTTAAGTGGAAAAGAAGTAAGAATTTATAGGAAAGGAAAAATTCCACTAGGAAAGGCAAATATATAGTAAAGATTGAGGATCAACCCCTTAAATAAGGCAGTATGAAAATTAAAAGACAAATATTTGTAAAAGCAACTATAACTACAATAAACAATTAAGGGATAAACATGAAGTTGTAAAATATGACTTCAAAAACACAAAACAGAGGGGAAGGAAGGGGAGTGTAAAGTGTAGATCTTTTAGAATGTGTTTGAACTTAAATGACTATCAGTTTAAAACAAGTATTTCATAGATATAGTTATAAGTCAATGTACATGGACCCCATGGTAACCACAAATCAAAAATGTACAATAGATACATAAAAAGAAAGGAACTAAAAAGAAAGGAACACAAGCATACTACTAAAGAAAATATTTGCAAATGACATGATCTACAAGGAGTTAATATCCAAAATATATAAATAGCTCATACAACTCAGTATCAAAAAAAAAAAAAAAAAAAAAAAAAGTAAAAACAGCACAATCAGAAAAATGGGCAGAAGACCTAAACAGAAATTTTCCAAAGAAGATGTACAAATGACTAACAGGCACATGAAAACATGTTCAACATTGCTAATTATTAGAGAAATACAAATCAAAACCACAATGAGGTATCACCTCACACCTGTCAGAATGACTATCATCAAAAAAGTTTACACATAATAAATGCTACAGAGATGTAGAGAAAAGGGAACCCTCCTACACTGTTGGTGGGGATGTAAATTGATGCAGCCTCTGTGGTAAACAGTATGGAGGTGCCTCAAAAAACTAAAAATAGACCTATCATATGATACAACAATTCTACTTCTTTGGATATATCCCCAAAAAATGAAAACACTAATTCAAAAAGATACATGCACCCCAATATTCATAGCACCACTATTCACAATAGCCAAGATACAGAAAATACCTAAGTGCCCATCAACAGATGACTGGTTGAAGAATATGTGGTATACATACATATACAATGGAATATTACTCAGCTATAAAAAATAGAATGAAATACTGCCATTTACAGCAATGTGAATGCACCTAGAGAATATTATGCTTAGTGAAATGTCAGACAGAGAAAGACAAATACTGCATATTATCACTTATATGTGGAACTTAAAAAATTAAACAAACAAATATATAAAGCAAAATATAAACAGATTCCCAGGTATAGAAAACAAGCTGGTGGTTACAGCAGGGAGAGAGAAGGAGGCAGAGGCAATATAGGGGTATGAGATTAAGAGATACAAACTACTATGTATAAAAGATAAGCAACAAATATATACTGTGTAGCACAGAAAATTATAGCCATTATCTTGCAATAACTTTTAATAGATTATAATTTATAAAAATACTGAATTACTATGTTGTATACCTGAAACTTTGTAAATCAACTATACTTCAATTTAAAATGTTATCTGACATTCTATTGTGTTATTAAAGATTTTTAAATTAAAATACTTTATTCCACTACCTATGCTAAGGATTGATTTTATTTTTATTTGAGATCCTTAATTTTTTCTTTACATTCTTTGATGTATCATATGATATTTTATACATTTTCCCTAAGAAAGAAAACATGGTGGTAGAATGGTAGTAGACACTTTAAAAGAAAAAGTTTCTCTTGGAAATATAGCAATTCATGATTATAGTCCTTCCTCTAGGGAGGTACAAATAAAAATAGACTTCTGAAAAACCTGCAACCTAAGATACTCTACTTTGATTTCATATTAATAGACTTCATACTAAAATCAGAAATATCACTTGCAAAGTAATTATCCAAACCTAAGCATATTCATACTTACTTAATTTTTGTAAGTATTTTCACCAAAGGGCTCTTGTCTTATCAAATAAAATGATGATAACTATTATGAAATATTTTAAAGGTACCTGACTGTAATTTTGGCTGGAAACAAAATATTTGCTAAAACCAGAAAGCATTTAGCAGTTGGTCCTATTTTTGGAAGAGAGATTTTAAATTATTTTGGGGGGAAAATGCACTAACTCATTTTTAAGCAAAATTGAACATTTTATTTCAGGGCAGGAATAAACCTCCTGTATGAATGAAATATTTAGTGACTGAGCTAAAATGAGACAGCCCTGATATACTTTTATTGTAACATTATGTTAGCTAGGGTATAACGTGATAGGCCTTTTCGTTCATTGTTGGTGGGGCTGTAAAATGATATAAACTGATTGGAATAAAATTTGGCAACACATTCAATACATTAAATATAGGATGTTGGTTAAAATACTGTGAGTATATTCAATAGACTGTTCTGTGGTGTTATTGAAGAAAATATTTAAACATGGAAAAATCATTAAAATTTGTTAAAGAAAAAATAAGTTTTTTAAATGAATGCTTTACACATTTTACTCTTTCCTTTACTCTCCAGTGATTAGAAAATTATATATTCTGTCTACTCCTCTATTAATATCAATCATGAAATAATATTTATTTAAACCCCAAAGTATGTTGACTCAACTCTCTCACTTCCAGTTTCCTTCTTCCTTTATACTTTATAATAATTTCAAATTTGAAACAGATTATTATTGATAAATTACTTATAATTTATTAATCTCCCCTTTCAAGAATAATTTTTTTTTTTTGCGGTACGCGGGCCTCTCACTATTGTGGCCTCTCCTGTTGCGGAGTACAGGCTCTGGACGTGCAGGCCCAGCGGCCATGGCTCCCGGCCCCAGCCGCTCCACGGCACATGGGATCTTTCCGGACCGGGGCACGAACCCGTGTCCCCTGCATTGGCAGGCGGACTCTCAACCACTGCGCCACCAGGGAGGCCCTCAAGAATAATTTTAATATTTTCATTATATTCCTTAACTATATTTTGTAATAAGTGTTTGAAAAAAACCTCTAAGGTTTATAGATTTCATTTCTCACCACTCTTTTATTTTACCTCATATTCTTTTGTTCTTCTGTTATGTTGATTCATTTCTCATTTGGTTAGAACATGTCCTCCAAAAATGTTTTCACAAAAGTTTCAATGGTTTATTTTTCTGGGACCCTTTGGGTCTGAGAACATTGTTTCTATCTCATTTGTGAATGACTCATAACTTCTCTTTATTTAGAAACCTTGAATTACAATTTTTCACCGTCAAAGCATATGTAGATGTGGTTTCCTTGGTGTGAAGCATTTATGATGAGAATAAATTTATGCTAAATTTTCTTCTCCTCCCTTTCTCTGTAACCTTGTGTTTTTTGTGCTATGGTTCATAACATTATTTTCAAATGCTGACTTTTCATTAGAGTAAGATTGGTTATAATTCTCTTTCCTTTGATATTTTTTGTAGGCACTTGGTGAGTATTAATCTGAAGACTCACTCTTTCTTCATGTCAGGGAAATTTTCTTCTATTGTTTCTTCTTATTGTTTCTCCATTTGCTCTATTCTTTTTCTGTCTCTTGTACTTGCATACTGAAATGACCTATCTGTAGACCAGTTTGGCTCTTTTTTCCTCCCTCTTTAACTGGAAGAGAAAATAGTGAGGGAATATAGGGGTATAATGGTGTTTATAGTCGGTGATCTTTTATGGTAGGATTAAAGGTAATGTAAAATTTGTAAACATTTTAAATTTCATGTGTCCAAGTTTTAAAAATATCAACAAAAAATATATACTACTTTTGTAATATTAAGAAAAACTGTTTTCAAAAATAAAGAAATCATTTGAAGAGGAAGCATGTAAAAATTACAGGGATGGCCTTTCATTGCAATGATTAGTGACCAACTCTGGCCACACTATTATGGATTCTTGTGTTTTACAATCTGAGAGAGATGTAAGATCCAATAAATGATTTAGTGATGCTAATAATTATGGTTATAATACCATACAGCAAACGTGTGTAAAATTAGAGAAGACGAGAGGTTACATTGTCTGAAGAGGTAACATTCAGATGAGCTTAAAGAAAATTTTTTCAGAGTATGAGGGGCTTTCATACTGAGGTCATATATTTCCATCCTATGATACCAACCCCAATGGAAAGTTTAAGATACTATAGCTTTTTCCCCCAAAAGTGAGGAGTTGATTTTAGGAAACTCCCACAGTGGAAAACTTGGCAATTAAGGAATTTATGATTCAGTGTGAGAAATAAAACTAGAAGAAATCCCTGAAATCCCTCAAAAATTTATTTAGCAATAAAATAATAATGACAGCACAGTAATAATGACAGTTGATTATATCCAAGCCTTAAATTTATAATAATATATACTGAGCTTTTAATTTCCATTTATTATTCCAAACACTCCAGAAGTATTTTAGAATCTCCCGCTGATGCTCCAAATATTTGTAAAGTGTTTGTTTTTGATTTGTTTTTCACTAATAGACATGTTTACAATGAGAGATTTTGTGTGTATGTTCTTGCCTATGTCTGGGTCTTCTCCAAAGAATGATGCCTTTTGGGTTCTAATATCTGGAATTTTGCAGCTTCATCTACCCCCACACTGTGTCCTGCCTTCATTAGCATTTATTGGATTAGTTTCACCCTTTACCTTCTTGTAGATGATTCCAGAGTGTGTCTGTAAGGGCTGCCTTGGCATTCCTTCAGTTTCCTTACCTCCTTTCCTCTGATCCTCCAGTCTTTTTTCTTAACTGCCCTGAACAGCTGAGCCCAGAAATTTGGCACTGCCCATAAATCTACACATATTCTCAGCTCAGACTACTTTTCCTGCCACAAAAAGTAGCTGACCAGGTAAATCACTCAAAGCTCTGCTTGCTGGGAAGAGCTTACCAATGGCTTTCAAGCCAACCTTTACTATGGTATTGATGCAGCCAACCATCCTTTTATGGCTTGCACCTTGTAAGACAGCCCATCTGGTAATGATCTTTGAGATTTTGGTCCTCCATCAGCTTGTCTTACAGGAGCCCCCATATGGCCATTTATGAGAGTTGAGATGGGGGCACTGGCTCTCCTGCAGCATATTTGTCGCTAGGAAAACTGTCTCTATTTCATGCAGTTAACAATTTCCACAGTTCTCTGTGCGTCAAAGTACCATCTGGGCTCCATCTTAGATGTTCCTTTGCCATGTTATGATAGATTCCTGTGCTGCCTGCCTGATCAATATATGACTCTGAAAGAGCCCAGCTTGTGACGAAAGTCCTGCATCCCTGGTCACTTGTTCTGAAACATTCCATCTCTTTCAGGGTACAGAAGGATGACGATATACAATTTTTCATTGCAAATGACATGTCCTTGTTGCAGAACACCGGGGTCTTCCACTGTGACTCTCCCACTGTCATTTGTCATGAACTCCTCTCTGCATCACTTTTCACCACTGGCATGTGATTGCATGACCCAAGTGGCTGGAATGCAGGCACTGTAGCCTGCCCCTGGGATGGATCCTTTTCCTACTTCAGGTATCACTCAAAGATGATAGAATATGGGTCAAATTCATGTTTCTGGTTATGTGGAATTTACTAAAATGATTATATGTATTAGGCAGTACCCTCATTGATTGCCCATTTATTTTGTCCCTAGGAAAATTGTCCCTATTTCATCCAATTAAGAATCTCCTCAATTCTCTGTGAATCAAGGCCCCTTGGGTACCACTCTGATCTCACTCATTACACAGTTGTCCCTGAATGCTCGTAGGTAGTACTACCACTTTGTATCTATTGCTTTGGGACTCTGTCACCCCCACTGCTCTCAGTGAACAAGCTCTGTGTCAGGCTGCAGAGGAGAGTTAATGATCAGGTGCCTTTCTCACTGGCACATTCACAGCAGCCTTGTGAATACTGAGTCCTCTGGGCCTTGCCTTGGAACATAATCTTCGATCCCCTCCAGCATGGCCGCTTTGTTGAACCTTTTACTTCCTTCTTCGACCACCTGCTGTAGCCATTCAGCTTTGCAACTTCACTCAGTGGGGTCATCTTGTTTCCCAGGCTTCTAGGAACCAGTCTCCCAACAAGTTTGCATCATCCCCTGGTGTTAAATCCTGCATCCTGATAGAGGGACCCACTCTTTTCACCCCTTGCTATGTTCCAAACACCTTGATCAAGCACCCTCAAAATCCAGTCCGTAAGTACTCCCATCATTTTTGCCTGTATATACTGGATTTCTTACTACTCCTTTGGCATAAAGTCCTTACCAGGCCCAGCACGCCTTCAGTAAACTATGACTTAACTTCAGTTTTTGGCTTGGCAGCCAGCAAAGGAGGTGGTGGACCGGGTGGTCCTACAGAGGTGACAACTCATGGTACCTTCCCATACAGGGAGAATACTAGCTCTTAATAGGGAATGATAAGCCACCTCTTCAGGCTCTGAGGAGTTGGGGGGGCATCCAATATTCAGGGTGCATGAGGTTTACTGGGGGCTGATGCATATGAAAGATTAAGAGAAAAAAGGCAGAATTTGGCAGGAGAGCCTCTGACTGCGATAAAGATCTGACAAAGAATAGCCAAGCCAACAAGGAGATCCAATGCAAAGACTGCCTACTAGAAGGACCCTGGTACCTTATGCCATGCTCGGGCATTGGCTGGGGCTGCCTGGGAGGAGTGTGATCTCAGATGGAAAGCTGAGGTGGACCTTGGAGGGGCAATTATGGCAGGTTGTCAACTAACTGTGTTCCTTGCCTCTGAATGTCAAGGTCTTTATGGAATAAAGATCTCAGAGGCACAGTCCATGGCTGCCGCAGTCAGCAAGGTCTTCCCACGATGAGAACTTAGTGAGAAGTTATCAGTTTTGTAGGTTTCATTGCCCGTTTTCTTCAGGACATGTGCTTATGGAGAGACACTGAGCAAAATAGCCCAACACCACACATTGTTCTCTCTCAGGAATCTATCGTCTAATTTTTCACAAGTTAAATATATGCTCACAGGATTCAACCGCAGCATAAATACAAAAACTAAAATTATTTTCTTTAATATTATTCATTCACCATCTATTGTTTTTTACTATAGGCATAACTTGTTTTATTGTGCTTTGCTTTATTGCAATTTGCAGATATTGCATTTTGAAGTTGGTGACAATTCTGCATCTAGCAAGTCTGTCGGCGCCATTTTTCCAACAGCATTTGTTCACTTCATGTCTCTGTGTCACATGTTGGCAATTGTCTCAATATTTCAAACTTTTTCATTATTATTGTATTTTTATGGTGATCTGTGATCAGTGATCTTTGGTGTTACTACTATGATTCACTGAAGGCTCAGATGATGGTTAGCGTTTTCTAGCAATAAAGTATTTTTAATTAAGGTGGGTACTTTTTTATACATAATGCTATTGCACACTTAACAGACTACAGTAAAGTGTAAACATAACTTTTATATGCACTGGGAAACCAAAAAAATTTGTGTGACTCTATTGACACATTTACTTTATTGCCATGGTCTGAAACCAAACCTGCAGTATCTCTAAGGTATGTCTGTACGATATATTCCAAATCTCTATATCATAAATCATAGAAAATTACACCTAGATGAGACTTTGATGTTCATCAAGTCAATCTTCACATTTCATAAATGAGATAAATGAAATTCAACTCAATTAACCAGCTATAAGTGGAAAACACAGTTTCTGGGATTGAGGGTTGCTGTATTTACCAAATAAAAATACAGGATGCCCACTTATATTTTCATCCCAGATAAGCAACAAATAATTTTGTGATATATGTATATCTATGCAATATTTGGGACAAGCCTATACTAAAAAGCTATTCAGTATGTATCTGAAATTCAAATTTAACTAGGTGTCCTGAATGTTATCTGGAAACTCTATCCATGCTTCAAAATCACTGTGTCCCCTCATCACTTACAGCTTCAACTCCCAAATTCTCTGAGGGTGTTGCAAATTTCTATTGTGCACTGAAACTAAAAGACGTCATGTGCTAGACTGCAGAGAAAAGATTGGTAAAGAAGAGACAGTGGAACAAGGCTATGCGTGGCCTTTGTAATAAAAACAAAAGTACATTTTAAAAACTGCGTTATTAAAAAAACACACACTGATCAAATACTCTATGGGATGTGCCTTGCTGGGTGCCAGGCCTGTGCTTCTACCACTCTAGGTCATGATTTATCAGTGGACTGAGAAATCAATTCAGTGGGTTGTGACCAGCATTACTGTTTTTAATAGAATGAGATAGACTGGAACAGAAAATATCATCATGTAATTTTACATAGAAAGGCTAAATATTTTGTGAAAATTTTGTTTCCATTACCTATTTGTGTGTGTGTACTGGATCACACTGTGCTAGGCCCACTGAGTGCTGGCAACAGAAAGTTCATCTGAAATCAGCCACGAGAACTGACCCTTGCTCTTTCCTCACAAATCCATTTCTACAGGGTCTCAAAGTCTAGGGTCATTCTAACTGATACAGCAACACACTACATCCCACTGTCCATCCCCATCAGAGAAGAGAAAGGGCTCTATCTAAAGGCACAAAGAGGTTTATGACAAGTAGACATAACCATGAGGTTTTAAAACACTCTTGAACAGCAGGCAATGCATCCCCAAGAATAATGGTTAAGAGCCATTGGACTATGAGAGTCAGGGAAAGTCAGGGGAGACCTTGGCAACTATCATAATGAAGTCACGTGTGCACCAAACTACCATGTTAACTACAAACATTTCTTCCAGCATGAACACATTATCAATTCCTCTGGGATACAATTTTTAAACATGCATTCTTTGAAAAAGCTCCTTTGGAATTCTGTGCTTTTATATAGTTAAAGTGGTTTAAGTTTTAAAATAAGTTTTATTTTCCTTCCATGAGATAGCAAAACATGACATCTTGCTAATGATAAGTTAAAAGAGTATGCTGATTATAAATATTGGTTTTGTTTTCCTTACAGGAGTGGCATTTTCAAGAGGAATATGATTATTTATAAAATGGAAACAATCAAGACATAGAAAAAGTTTGCAGTCATGACTTAGCTGGCACAACCTTCCTTGGAAGCTTGACTCTGTCCAGTACCCTTGACCTGTGGGTAAGACTGCTTTTTCCAGCTCACACAGTTACCCAGCAGGATTAGAAAGGAGTTGATACTTACTTTTCTGTAATTTTTTCCTCTCAACTAAGTTGAGGTTTTCTAGTTTTAACAAGTGATCAGATCGCAACTTACATTTATTTTCCCCAAATCTACCACATCTGATTTAGTGAAAACATAAAAAAAAAAAAATACCAAATTGCATCTGGGCACAGTACCTTATATTTGTTCTTTTATTATTGATGTTATTTGTTTGTTACTTTTGCTTTTTTTAATCCCAAAATTGAAGCTGCATCAGAGAAAAATACCTTCATTCCATGTGGTATCCTATCCAATCCAAAAAAAAAAAAAAAGAAATCTCTGAATTAGGTATTATATCAACTAAATTGAATCATGCATACCCTTTTAATTTAAAGCACTAACAAGTTGAAATATTATAAAGGAGAGTAATGATCTATGTCAAAGGGAAGTAAAACATTGGACTCTGCTGTCTATATTTGTAAACATCATGCACAATAGAATGAAGAGTCAAAAGAGTGGTACTTGGGAATAACCCTATAGCCATAATGTCTTTGAGACACATCTTGTCCTTTTAAAATGACTCTTCTTCTTTTTAAGGGGGCAGAGTTAGCAACCATAGTTGGAACAGGAAAAAGAAGAGCACCACTCTACAATGTTTAAGCTCACCTTTAGAACTGAGCATTTTTACAGAGGGCAACTTCCCATTTGCTGAGGAAATAATATCCTAGAAAATGAGTAAGAAATAAATATCCTCAGATTAATGCTATATACATTTGCCATAGGTTTCATTAAATATTCATGGTGCACACATGTACAGGTCAAATTGCCTTTAAATATTAAATTTATTTCCAGTGGTAGAAAATTTCAGATTTATTCCGTGTTGATAAGGAGCAGCGATGGAACCCATGCATTATTATCTGTGAGCAAATTCAGCTGCTGGTTTCACTGGGTTCCTAAAGTTAGAAGGGGCTTAACTCACCAAAATGTGAAATAGCCTCAAGTGTCTTTGTCTCTGTCCTAGAAATCACAACTGGAACTTAAAGATGTATTAAAAACCTAAGTATTGGGCTTCCCTGGTGGCGCAGTGGTTGGGAGTCCGCCTGCCGATGCTGGGGACGCTGGTTTCGTGCCCAGGTCCGGGAGGATCCCACATGCCACGGAGCGGCTGGGCCCGTGAGCCATGGCCGCTGAGCCTGCGCGTTCGGAGCCTGTGCTCTGCGGCGGGAGAGGCCGCAGCCGTGAGAGGCCCGCATACCGCAAAAAAAAAACCCTAAGTATTTTACACATACTTTAAAGAAGAAATGGGTTGTTTAGCGCTTCCTGTGTATCATGCCTCAGGCATGTTATACAAATCTCACTTAATACCACCAGACAGCTGAAGTAGGAATTATTATCCTTCCACATGATGCAAGTGATGAAAAAAAAAAAAAAAAAAGGTTCAGAGAGAGAACTTGCACGTGATCATAGGAAATGGCAGGATCTGCATGGAAACCTGGTTCAAAAGGGTCCAGCAGTTCAAGTGCATCTATGGTAATGTCAATTGTCACATGGGGCTCTGTAGATCACAGCGTTCTCCAAGCATTAACAACTTGAACAAATCAAGCCTTGGCTAGCTTTCCCTTCCTGCACAGCAGTGGAGAAACACTCTGGATTCAAGTCTGAAGGATTTTTTGGTCTGGACACTCTTCTTCCTCTGACTACTGAGGTACTTGCATTTCACATTCCTCTGATTTTTTTTTCATCAAGGATAAACCAGGAATAATATTACAGGTACTGCCAATCTCATAGTAGTGTCAAAGGATTGGCTGAGATGGTATATGGGGTCACTGTGTAGGAAAATGCTAAGTCCAAAGTCAATGTAGGGCTTATGTGGATCTCATCCCCCACCCATCCCTGGGAACAGGCTGGTCCAGCATCTTGCACCTGTTCACCACCTCAGGTTCTGGTGTCACCTCTACGGAGATGACTCCCAAATTCATTTCCAAAGACTATTATTCCCAAAGCGTCTCCAATTGAGAATTTTGATGTTTCTATAAATTGGCTTTATAGAGAGTTACTGAGCAACTTGGGGACTATGATAAGAAGACATTCAGCATAGAGGTTTAAGCATATGTCTAAGTTGATTAAACAATTTATCATCCAAACTGGGAGATTCTTTGAATAATATTAATAATTATGCTGAGGGCTTCCCTGGTGGTGCGGTGGTTGAGAGTCCGCCTGCCGATTCAGGGGACATGGGTTCGTGCCCCAGTCCAGGAAGATCCTACATGCAGTGGAGCGGCTGGGCCCATGAGCCACGGCCGCTGAGCCAGCGCGTCTGGAGCCTGTGCTCCGCAGCAGGAGAGGCCACAATAGTGAGAGGCCCGCATACCGCAAAAAAAATAAAATAAAATAAAATATAATAATAATAATAATTATGCTGAGACAAAGGGTTTACACCAGGACTGTCCCACACACAGTGAGAGGAAGGGTCACCCCATATATACCCTGATATAAAACCATCCTACTTAGAGAAACATTAGTGGATGTTAATTGTCTCCCCACCTGTATTTATGGGTGTTAGTTCAACTGCTTTGCTAGTTGCAAAGCCGTATTATCAGAGTAAAAGTGTATTGGTAAACTGTATGGGAACTAAAATTAGGAATAAAACCATTTTCTTAGAAAAAAAATAAAAATAAAACCATCCTACTTAATCCTCCATGCTTACATATATTTTAGGACCTCCACCTTAATTTAAAAAACAAACAAACAAACAAAAGCAATTGGATTGTGTTTACTGAAAGTGTTATTTTGATAAATATAAAAATGTTAAATATGCCACCAAGTTTCTAAGCTTGTTCTCTTTATTTTTTTAAATATGCCAGTTATGTAAAAAAAAAAACTAATCGGAAGTGGTTCAGAGCTCTCTGAACCTCAGAGAGGCTCTAGGCACACCCCTAGACTTGACCTTTCCCCTGGTTCTGTCAGTGCAGTTTAAACTAGCTGGACATTCTCAGCTCAATGCTTTCTCAAATTCAGTACAGGTAAAACCAAACTCCCCTAAGGCAGGTTCATCTTCATTTGACTATGCTAGGGAACATTAGGTGACTGCTCCTGGTTCTACTGTACTTGGGTCCAACACCTTCCCAAGATATCATAGTGTGACACTTTGCGACTCTTGAGCTACAAGGGAAGCAGAGGAGAAGAGAGATGTAAATGAGAGTCAAGGCCAGAATCCCTGTTTGGTGGCACTTCCAACGGCTTCTGTTGCCTGTGATTTTGCATCCTCCATGGGGCAGGGTGCACAAGCTGCAATGTCAAAGAGAACTCTAGGAGCAGGGCAGAGAGCCAGGCACCTGAGCCTCGGTTGGCAGCTCAGAGTGGCTCAGGCAAGTGGCTTCTGGGGAAGGGAAGGTGACAGGAACACATGCTGCTTCCCCATCTGACACTTACCTGCAGTACCATCTGTAGCACCTACTCAGAGCCGGGAAGTTTCATGGTCTCTGGGGGAAAAGAGGGCCCTCCACTGTAATCTTGTAGACCCTGAGTTGATGGTTGCCTGTGCTGAAATATCAGTGGCAACTCCTGGTTCATAAAAATCCACCGAGATAAAGACATCCTTTAGAATCTTCCAGCAGGCTCTGATCCCAATGCCTGTGTAATTGGCCTCCCGTACAACTGTCTCCTGCTGCCTGGTTGAATGAATTGCTTTACACATCCACGTCAACACTTACACCTGCGTCGGTACACACCCCACAAGTGATGTTTTTACATCTTCAGGGATGAGTTTCACAATATTATAAGGTGACCTTTAGCAGAGAAAATGCCCTCATGGAAGGAAGATCACTAGCAATCATCCAAATTATGCTTGGTCCTGTAAGGTCAATGCTATAGGTACCCTGAGGGATGCTATATGAGGAGATCTGCAAGGCAATGACATGTTGCCCATTTCTCTGAGGTGATCATTTCTCTGAGGATCCTCTGGCCGTGGGGCCGATGGAGGTCCCTGGATACACTGATGCCCTTGATCAGACCCTCAAGTCACTAAGCAGTGTCCTTCATCTCTCTAGTCTGTCTGTCCTGCTGGCATCCATGATGGAAGTGGAGTTATTACAACCCATGGTGAAGCCATGACCAGTCACCCAAGTGGCTCCGTGAGGGAGAAACTTCTGTTCCTTCAAACTAGTCTTTCGCGGTCTCTTTGTTGCCAAAACCTAAGCTGTTCTACAAATATTTTTATGTTTCACCTTTAAAATAGGGCATTGTTTTCCCATTTACACATCAGAAAACTGAATTTCCAAAGGTTCAGTTCCTTTCTTAAATCACATAACTATTAAATAAAATAGCCAACCAATGTTTAAGTACCTTTTCTTGACAAGCCTACATTTGGAACTTTTTCCTTAGACAATTGAATATTTGCTCTTAATAATAAAAAACATTTCCAATTATTATTTCAAAATCATTTGGGTTTCTAGAAAACTAGAGAGAAAAGCAGCCTGAATTCAGTGTCTATCATTAAATTTCCAAAATGCCCTGAAATTAGGTAATTACTTAACGAGCAGAATATTGCTTTTTAAATAAAAGTGAATAATTTAAACATAAGTTTAAAGGGAGCTTATCTTAAAATAAGTGATATTGTATGTTACATGGGTTATTGCAAAATCAGACTAAGGATCACAGAGAATCACAATGCTGATGGCCTTGTCTGGCAAATAAACTACTTTACAGAAAATGTTAAGACAACTCTATAGCTAAATTTATGTCTTCTCCATGACTAAATTATTTTCTTCTCATAGACTCTAATTTTCTTGAGTATAGAATCTCTGTAAGATTAGCCTTTTTATGTACAAAACTCCTCACACATTTCTGAGCATAGAATACATGCTTAAAATATGCTTATTCACTTAACGTATACAATATTCCCATCCTAGTTTTAGCCTCTGAGAATCAAAAGTATTTGCATAGCGTTTCACATTATAAATCACTTTTATAAATGATAGCTTTAGGTACAATTAGGAGGACTATCTCCAATATAAGCCATAGAAACTAGAGCTGAGATAAACGTAAAGAGTTTACCAAGATGACATGGCTTTTAAAAGCTGTGTCTTGACACGCCCAACTTACCTCTTTTGACTTGAGCTACTACAATCTTGCTTGTATTCGACTGAAGACTTTGCTTAATGAATGGATGTATCAATCAATCAGTGAAATCATTAGAAAGTGAGAAGTAAAATCATGTTGTGAAGCAACCAGCTAATTGATGATAAGTACCAAGGTTATTATTTATGTGCTCTTAATTATTTTTTTCAAACAAGAGTGACCCAGATGCAACACAAACACAAACAAAAACGATACCTCGCCAAAATGAGAGCCACACTGTTGTCAAGGGGCATGTATGTTTCTTTACACTCAAAGAGGTTCAGAAGTGCTTGCCTGATGAAGAGGACTCACAAAGAACTGGATAGTTTGGCATCATAGTCCAAGTGATTCCTTGTTGGCCATGACCATTGTCACAAGACTGGATTTAGCTTCAGACGTATTGCGTGCCATCTGGCTCCAAAGAGCAAATCTATTTTTATAATATCATATTTGCAATAAGGGAAAACTACACACATGCTCAGAGTTGGATGAGCTTCCATTTTTAACACTACTGACTTTCATTCGTCTTCTGGGGGCCCCGAACTGGGTGGGCTCTTTTTCTCTGCTCCAAGTCTTATCTCTGTTAAGTTGTATGATTAGGATCCCAAAGTCACTGAACAAACAGGGTAGGATTCTCCATAACAGACCTTTTGTTCATATACATTTCACTGGCTTTTGTTCTAGAAGTCAGAAAACGGCTATCATCTCTACACTAATAATATCCTTCAGTAAATGATAAAGCCAAGTCCAAAGTAAACCAGGAAGCTTTATCAGCATGTCAAAGCGATCCCCTTACAGCTCTGTACTTGCCAACTGTGCATCCATTTCCTAGACACAGACTTGATGCACATTAAAAGGCACTTACCAGAGTGGGTGTTTGTTTGCCAAAGGAGGGCCGGCTGCCCTCTGATTCCAGTCACCCCGGTTGTCACTCTCATCAGAGGAAGAGAGGTGTACTTTACAGTAAGACTCCTTCCTTGATGATCTCTTGACTCGGAGTCTGGGGGAAATTCAGAGCATCCTACCAAGTGGTTCTTTCTCTTTCTGCTGGTTAACATTAACTGATGGACTTCTCAGAGGGAAAGTATATTTCTTACCGCAAATCCACAGAATGCTGCAGTTACTCTTTCACTCATGTTGTCAGAGAAGATGAGTCAAAAGGGATTTACACATGCAGTTCATCCTAACAGATGGCCATTCCCCTATATTCTGAGAGAAGTTGAAAAATCAATCCGCATCCTCTTTAATTCCAAATTAGGCAAATTAGCACGCTGGCCTTGATTATTGGGAGAAGATTTAGCAAAATGGACACAGTAAAAAAGGTGAAAGATGTAAAATATTTAGAAAGGCCCATATCTCACCTCATTTAAAATTCTGTGTCCCTCCCCTCCCCCACTTCTGACATACAAATGATGCTTATCTGTGGAGTGAAAACAGTACTATTCTTTCCTTTCCTTTCGTTTTCTGTGTGTGTGTGACTTACCACCCTATGTCCAGGAAAGGTTGCTGTATACATCCATATGCTTGTATAATTTGTGCAAGTGAATATGTAAATATAAAAAAATGTGTCTACTGTATGTACATCACACACCAAAATAGCATGTGGGTCTGTGTAGCCAATAACAGGAACAATGGAGGCTGCTAACATTGGATAATGTTTTTTGTTTTTGTTTTTTACGATTGTAGACAAATATTCCCCTGGGAGTGGATGGCTCAGGGAAGGTGTGATGGGATATGAAGCCTTTCGTCATAAAATCCCCATATAAAAAGATTGATAGGGACTGAAGTGTGTATAACACTGTTGTGTTGGTTTCATTCCAAACACAGCATGCTCCTGAACGATCTGTCATTACCATCAGACCTGAAGAAAAGAAAAGCTGGAGAGAGAAACCTCTCATTGCCACCTATAGGCTGTAAGAGGAAGGTCCAAGTGACAGCCACGTTGCTCTGGGAAGCAGCAGAAAAAGATGTTCTGGACCCCTCAAGTGTGTGCTCACATTTACTTTGCCTCACTTCTTTCAAACAGCATTTCTTGTGCCAAAGTTTGGTCTAGATGCAGTAGAGGATACAAAGGTGAAAAAAATATATTCCTCATCTTTGGATACAAAGGTGAAAAATAAATCTATTCCTCATGTTCTAGACACTGGAGAGAGACCACGGTGAGCAGAGGACTTGATTGATGCTGGGGACAGAGAGGTCTTCCTGGAGGAGGTGATATTTGAACCCTGCTAAATGCTCTAAAAGGCCAATATCCAGGTAGAGGAGAGGGGTTGCATTCTGCCTCAAGGAGCATGGTATAAGCAAAGGGACAGCAGCACAGGGGATATGCTCCACGTTTAAGGAACTACCAGAAGTACTATGTGTGAATTTGTTTACACTACAGTTCCCTGCATATGAACCTTCAAGTTGCGAACTTTCAAAGATGCAAATGTGCTTTGGCATGTCCAGTCACGTAAGTTAGTTTATGTGTCTGGCATATATTGTCACATGCGTGCATCCTCTACAAGTGCTTGTGTTTTTGTGTCCTTCACTGTACAGTACTGTATAGGGTACTGTAGTACAGTATCGTTATTTCAAGCCCAGGATGTCCAGAAGCCAGCGTAAAAGCAGCTGTGATGTAGCTGGTACTATTCAAGGTACTGTCCTATAAGATTAGAAATGTTTTATTTGATTTTTGTGTTTGTTTTTTTATGTAATATTTGTGTGAAAAGTATTATAAACCTATTACAGTACGGTACTATATAGCTGATTGTTAGTTGGCTAACACTGTTGGACTCAGGAACAAATTGGACTTAGGAACACACTCTCAGAACGGAACTCATTCATATGTAGAGGACTTACTGTACATATCAAGGGAAGAGTGTGGCCAGAGATGGGGCTAAAAATACTGAAGAAAGACAGACTAAGAAAGGCTCAAGGACCATGCTATGGTATTTGGAGTTTATTTCAGACTCAAGATTGCTTCCTCTTAAGTGGGATCAGCATTTGCTGAAAACAAGAACCTTTCTTATTTTACCATTGTAATTGACATATTTGGGGGGGTGTCTATCCAACTCATGTGTTTCCCTTTCTTTTGACCCTCCCCCTACTCCACAGCAGACCACTTAGAGGTCAGTCATGTGTGAGTTTTACAGTCCTGCTCCTCTGACCACCTACCATATGCGGAGTTATCAGACCCCCGACCCAAGGTGGGCCAATCAGGTTCTTTCTTACATGAGTTTCTTCATCATAACAGAGAATTCCTGGGAACTGAGTTAACTAATGGTAGGTCTCAAGAAGGAAGACCGAGGGCAACTGCAATTTGAGTTCCCAGGACCTCAATATTGATGTATTTCCATGCTTTCTGAGGCTGCTTGATTTAGCCCTTTCATGACAACTTCAGTATCCTTCCAATGAATATCCTTTTTTGAATAAGCTAGCTCAAGTTATTTTCTGCTGATTTGCAAAGCAAAGAAACCACTAATACAGTTGATTTTATTTTTAATGTTTTATTCTTCTTCTAGGTGATTTTCCCTTGGCAGATAATGATCTCTTCCCAAGAAAAAAAAATGTTCCAGGTATTGCACTCACACAGTTCCCCAGAGCAGTAACTAACTAGTTATGCTCATCATTCAACAACCCACTGAATCAAAGTCTCAGTTTTTTCATTAAGATTATATCACTAGGTAACCTACTAGAAGGAAGATCCAAATACCAAAATCCTACTTAAGAATTAGAGAGATATATCTGTTTCTGTGCTTAAGTCCATTTATATGGAGCTGGCTTTATCTGTTCATTCACATGTTTAAGAATGACCAGTTGCATTTTGCATCTACTTAACAGCTGAAAGTAAATTCTGAGCAGCCGTATTTACCATTGTCAAGACCTCCGTAAATTAGCTTTGCCATTAGAGATCACTTGTACCCAAGGAAGACATTCAGTAGCTCTCACTGTGGCTCAGTATTTCAAATGAAATGCTTTGCCCATCAGTATGATTCCTTCTGCCCTCTCACCTTCCTGAGCTACCATCTGGGTAGAGATGAATGAAAGCATTGCCAAAAAATGCTTTATCAAACAATAGGTGTCACTATGTGACAGCATCCAAAGATTAAGCTGTTACCTCGGTGACAAGACCAGAATAAAAGGATCCCATAGACTTAGATTTAGTATAGAGAGAGGCCTGCTGGTTTGGTTGGATGTGGTTTGTATTCCAGCCAAACTGACACATGTATAGCAATCTCTGCTGTCCAATGAGTCCCTGTGATTGGGAAGAGTCAACAGTGGACGTCCTGCTAGTGTCCAGGAGCCTGAGAAAATGAACTTGGAAAGCCTTTGTCTAATAGGCAACTCTAAAACCCTTCAAGTCAAAATGCAAGTTTCAATTCTATACGCTCACCAAGGAACAAAATATTACCAGCTCTCCTCCATTATAGCTATTCATATCATCAACTCACGTTTGAAAAGGTTTCAGTTCTGAACCTCCTTTCTCTCTATCAGATGGAGTCCAAGATAGGTTCAAATGAGACTGCTAAGAGTCCAGACTGTAGAATTTTCGCTGGCCATCTGAGTCACTCAGAAAGCCCTAAGCACCCTCCTTGTCCATGTATTATAATAAAACAAATTATTCTGGTGTCACAGACCTTGAATACCTACTAACCTTGATAAGCACTTACATCTAAACAAAAAGGGAATCAATTTGCATTTTCCTTTCTGCTGGCTAACATAATACTTCATTTTACAGTCTCCATTAAGGGTTATTGCTACCTTTACATACCACATTAGGCAGTATGTGTCCATTGTTCATGCATAGTTCCATCAGAATGTTTCAGGTTGAAGACATTTTTACAATGATGTGGCTTTTGTCCTGCCCCGATGCTATTATGTTGAATGTGTTTATCCCAACAGGTCTCTCGAAACCTGAAAACTGCCTTCTGTGAGAACATGTCAGTGATCACTTTCGTTAGCAATCAGAATTAACAATGCTCACTACTGTATATAAAATAGACAACTAATAAGGACCTTATTAGTTATAGATAACTAATAAGTTCCCTATAGCACAAGGAACTCTACTCAATATTCTGTAATAACCTATATGGGAAAAGAAACTGAAAAAGAATGGATATATGTATATGTATAACTGATTCACTTTGCTGTACACCTGAAAATGATACAACATTGTAAATCAACTATACTCCAATAAAATTTTTTTTAAAAAAAGGATTAACAATGCTCAAAGTTTCACCAAGCCTCAGTGAGAGAGCACACACACACAAACACACACAAATGCATGCACACACATGCATGCAGCTTGCCTGGGTGGGAAGATAGATCAAACTGCAAAGATTCTTGGGCTGACCTTAATTAATTGAAACCTGAATAGGCTCAAGAAATCCCTTGAAGAAATCATAGCATTCTAAACCAACTTACCAGGCTGAAGCTTCCGATCAATCCCTGCCTGGCCTTTGAATTAGCATTTTCTCCTCTGATCTATGGCCTCTTAATTTTCCAGGGCAGAGGAAACAAACCACAGGCATTCATGAAACAAGCAACTGTGTATGAGAAGAAATCAGAAGCGTACTCCTGCTGGAAACCACAAATAGTTGAGTCAGAATAATTGAGAAATGGCCACTTGTAGGTAGGGTAACACAATTATTATAGATGTAACCTTTGGGGAAGTAAAAACCAAAAGTCTTAACCAAGAAAGATAGATGCACTCCGTGAAAAAGAATGATCTCCAAAGACTCATTTCACAATGAAAAAGCATATAAGTAGTGGCTGCAGAACACTATTCCAACAACGACAAATAGCTTTTGGTCAGAGGTCAAAAATTAACGCATAAAATATTGACATTTTAAAATTGACTTTTCATAATAAAAAACATGAAAGAACTATTTTCTCTTGGTATGTTTGGCAATCATAGTTTAATGTATATTCAGCTATTACTTATATTATAGTAGAGAGATTCTGATAAATAAAGATAAGAGAAGCTCTGGCAGAACTTTTTTATTTTTGGCAGAACTCTTGATCCTTGGAATATAGGGGTGTCCTGCAAAGAGTTTAAAATATAATAGCATTCCACTCAGAAACTAGTCCTTTATGTGTAGGTCCAGTGAAAGGAAGAAAAAAACGCATATTTATAAAACAAGGACTCTATGCCAGTGTCTGGGGTAAGCCCTGGGGAAGGAAAAGGGAATGAAACTTTGCACCTGCTCTGTAGAATTTTACAGCCTGGAATGGAGTCTGACAAGAAAGCAATCAAAACACATATAATGTGATATGTGCTTGATTTGCCCGTGCAAGCCTAAAAATCATTTCAATATCACCATCCCCTTAATCTTCATGATTTTCCTATGAACCTGGTGTTAATTATTATCTTAGTTCACTGGGACATTTTGAGACATTGAGAGATGACCTAGAGTTAGGTAGGAAGTCTAGACATGGACCTCAGTTTCCCCACTCCTAGCGTCAGGGAGTGGTTGTGATTTTCCACAGAGTTTCTACAGGAGTATAGAGCCTCTGGCTATGTCTAAGTTCCTCCCAGAAGAATGCAAAGCCCAGGCAAAGCTGCTTAATTTCACTTGTGCTGGTTACTTCACCTCTCAGCCCCACACGAGGTTGGCAATGCCCATCAAAAGGTTGGAAGAATATCTATGGGATACCATAAATACCAATTCAAAGAATCTGAAGACCAAGCACTGTCATTCAGAATTTCTCCACATGCTCAGCCCGCTTATTACAAGGTAATCATCATCAATGTAACC
This sequence comes from Neophocaena asiaeorientalis asiaeorientalis, assembly GCF_003031525.2. Classification (NCBI taxonomy): domain Eukaryota; kingdom Metazoa; phylum Chordata; class Mammalia; order Artiodactyla; family Phocoenidae; genus Neophocaena; species Neophocaena asiaeorientalis. The sequence goes on from NW_020175667.1 coordinate 2,988,349, forward strand.
ATCCTTTTATTACAATGCCAAATTCAAGCTTACTAAAAAAGGCGGGGAAACATGCACTCTGGAAAAACGGGAGTCATATTTTTTTCAGAAATAAAAATACTCTTATGGTGACTGGAAGCTCTACCTAGAGGATTTCAAAATAAATTTTAAAACCAGTAAAATTATTTAAGGGTGAATATCTGTTTTATCCAAAGACTTTTTCCGCTATAAAAGGGTTCCCTATAGATTTCCTCTAAATGATGAACTCCCCTGGTGCATTTAAATGGTATTTACAGATCATTAACTACTCACAAAAAATGCTGATGCAGAAAAACTGCCAAAGTATGAGAATCTCCCATTGATTAACCAAAATTAAGAAGAGGACAACTGAAAAATGGAATTCAGTTTGCCAGAAATGAATTTTTCATAATGAATTTTGGAATATGTCTATGATGGCAAGATTTCTTCCTGAACACAAACAGAACCCATATTTTAAGAACATTATTTTTAATGCTAGAGTATTTGAGCATGAAAATATTAAAATTTGTCAAACTATCACCTGGGTATCGATAATTAGGTGATTTTCACAGTTTTAAAAATTCAATAAATAACATTATAATTAATATACAAGTGTACAAAGTTTTGCTCACATTTGCCCACATTCTGCTTGATTCCTTAGTACTGACTTGTAGAAGTTATGGATAAAACACACACATTTTTTAATGTTCCTGATATAAATTGTTCAAATACTTTTCAGAAATATCATTCTGACATATGTCCGCTTCACCACAATGGCCTTCTTACTGAATCTTCCCCAGAAGTGGGCGTGAACATTGTAAAAGGGTTCCTAATATTTTAGTTGAAAATGGTTTATTTTGTTATTTATTTTAAAAGAGTTTGATTACAAATAAAGTTGAACACATTTATTATTTTAATTAGTGATTTGTATTTTCTTCTGTAAACTATCTGCTTTTGCCCTTGTAGCATTTTCCTGCTGAGAGTCTCAGTACTTTCCTTATTGATTTGTATGAGTTCTTCACATATCAGGGATGATACTCTCTTTCGCATTGGTTACAAATGATTTTTCTAGTTAGATGTGTGCACTTTAATTTTGTTTGTTAAATTTTTAACATTTTTTTTTGTTTATTCACCAATTTTTACTTAGAAACTTTTTCTCCATAAATTACATAAAGAAGTCATTTATGTTTTCTTCTATTGTTTTCAGTGTTTTTCTTTTAAATGCCTTTACCAGCTGGATGAGTAAGGCTGCTCTCCTAATCTCTCTGAAACTGTTTTCTCCTTCATAGTGTGGAAATTGTAACTATCTTGCAAAGTTCTGGGCATTCTATGAAGTGATATTTGAAAGCTCTTTGTCCTCAGGAGCTGACAAAAATGAAATTTCAATAATATTTATTACTATAGCTGACAGAATATGATATACTGAAAAGTTCCAATATATCTTAACCAAGCAAAGCAAAACAAAATGCATCTTTCATAGCTTTGAACAACGCAGAAGCCAGTATGCTTTGGCCAGATGTAAAATAATTAAATTTTATACGAGCATCTTTGAACCAAATCTTATGATGACTTTTTACCCTTTTGTTTTCCTTGTTTTTATTTTTTTCTCCTTAAAAACCTTCTCCAAATAACACACAATAAGAGGCTGCCCCAGCCCCCCACCTCACTGCCTGGTTTAATATGGCTTGAACTGTCTTCTCACATCCCCAGCTCCTATATGAATCATTTTCAGCACTGAGTTCTGATCATTATATACAAGGTCACTTTTTAATTAGAACAATATAGTAAAACATATGCTCAGAAGATAAATGAGGTACAAAGCCAGCTGTGCTACAGTGAACCCTTTTATTGGAAAGCCCTTAAAAATAATAAGCGTCATGTATAGTCCAGGGGCCTTTGCAACATATTTCAGGACAGCAAAGTGCCTGCCATAGTGAATGAATACCCTGTTATAGTGAACAATCATTTGGAGCATAGGTTATTTTAATGGACACATCACTTTTAGCAAAGCCTTCGCCATCTGTTCTGCCCTCTAATTACAGATGCAAAAGGAACATAATTCATAATTGCATCATAAAAAAGTAAGATATAAGTGATTTAAATGCATGTGGATCTTCCTTATTCAATGCAGCATGCAGCTGTTATGTTGTTTTCATGTTTCAAACACAAATGAGGATAGAAATCGTTCTTCTCTGATGGAGTGAATTCCCTGATACAGGACATTGTGAGGTGTGAATAAATGCAAAAGTGTTTCCTCTTCTAGCACCTTCCTGTCACATGAGAGGCGAGGCTATTGTGTGATGCACTCTGTGATCTGTTACCATGTGTGATGGGAGGGATGTTTGTGTTAAAATCTAATTTTCGGTTGATTCTTTATTAGGCTTTCTCATCTCAATAACTGCTCATGTACGTGTACTTTTGTAATAACCAAATAGTTGGCTAGAGGTTGATGTGTTGTAACAAAGAAATCCTCCTTCAGAGTAAGGTGAGTGCACTGGTTACCCCAATATCAAACAGGCAATTCTTGGCATAAGCCTACATATATCTTACTTGAATCATTTTTGATTTTTCAAGACTAACTCTTTGGAGTTATAAGCAGAAAGATGGAGCTCCTTCTCTTTTCTCTAATGTTTCAAAAATACTTCAAGATTCCCTCGTGGATTTACAAGTTAATGATTACTTATTTGGGGGAGGATATCTTTTTATTCTTTTTGCGGTACGCAGGCCTCTCACTGTTGTGGCCTCTCCCATTGCAGAGCACAAGCTCCAGACGCACAGGCTCAGCGGCCATGGCTCGGGCATGTGGGATCTTCCCGGACCAGGGCACGAACCCATGTCCCCTGCATCAGCAGGCAGACTCTCAACCACTGCACCACCAGGAAAGCATAGGATATCTTAATATACAAGCTTGAAGGTGAATTTACTTCCTCATTGAGAATCTATAAAACTTCCAATGTAATATAGTGCTGACACAATCACAATGTATCCAGAATACAATTTTGCTTCTTCTTCTGAATTTTTTGGCCTCGTTGGGTCCTCGTTGCTGTGCATGGGCTTCCTCTAGTTGCAGCAAGCAGGGCTACTCTTTGTTGTGGTGCATGGGCTTCTCATTGTGGTGGCTGCTCTTGTTGTGGAGCATGGGCTCTAGTTGCATGGGCTTCAGTAGTTGTGGCACGTGGGCTCAGTAGTTGTGGCTTGTGGGCTTAGTTGCTCCACAGCATGTGGGATCTTCCTGGACCAGGGATCGAACCTGTGTCCCCTGCACTGGCAGGCGGATTCTTTTTCATTTTATTTTATTTTAAGATTTATTTACTTATTTTATTTATTTTTGGCTGCATCGGGTCCTAGTTGAGGTACGTGGGATCTTCGTTGAGGCATGGGGGATCTTTAGTTGTGGGTTTTCTCTGCTCTAGTTGTGGTGTGCAGACTCCGGGGCACGTGGGCTCTATAGTTGTGGCACTCAGATTCCAGGGCACGTAGGCTCTGTAGTTTGAGACACACAGGCTCTTGCTGAGGCTCACGAACTCAGTAGTTGTGGCGCGTGGGCTTAGTTGCCCCACAGCACGTGGGATCTTAGTTCCTTGACCAGGGATGGAACCCGCGTCCCCTGCAATGCAAGACATTCTTCACCTCTGGGCCACCAGGGAAGTCCCCCAGTTTTGCTTCGTAAAGACAAAGTTTGTTAAATTTATTCTAGAGATGCTCAATTTGTTTTCAATCTATGAAGCTGGATAGTTAAATGAAATGTTAATAATGTAAAATATTTCATTTTTAGAACTAACTACTGGGGTAATGGTGCTAAAAATAAATGGAATTAATTGGTGAAGAGTGCAAATAGCTTAAAAAACCAAGCACATTATTTAAAATTCCACGCTGTACCCCTGTCAGGGATTGGAAAATTTTGTCCTGCAAAACTTTGTGTTTCAGATTCTCTATGGTTCTACTAAGAATGATTTACACTTCTATGGTCATTGCTAATAAACAGGTGATTTGAAGATGTTTGTTAAGTACTTTAAAAATCCATCTTCCGTCCAAAATAAAATTTATATTTCTAATTTACCAAACAACTAATTTTTTACAGATTAATGAGATAAACAATAGTTAGATGATCTAAACATCAACATTGCAATTATTGTTTTCAGAATGTATAAATTTAAAAGATTGTATATTGTATGTGCATGCATTATAACTAATATACAAACAAATAAATGTTACATTATTTATGGACATACATGTATGTACATACAACAGAGATTATATTCAGCAAAACAAGATGATTCACCCAGATCAATTCCTTACATCACATTGCTTCCCATTGGTCCATGCCTGTGTAAAATTGATTGTTAAATATTTTGCATGCCACCTTTACATGGCATTTATAAGAATTAAAATATAATGCTAACCAGGGTTGCTCCTGAAAGATTATAAGATAGTAATCCTCTTTATATTGTCTTTCCAAATTCTAAATTTTTTTGTAATTTAGTACTTATAATCTTTTAAATAATCAGAAAAGGTATATTTTAAAGCCCCAAACAAAAACGAATCTGAGTGTTACTCTAATCCATTTTCTAACCTACTACTGAACTCATGTTTTTACAAGACTCTGTCCTAGTTTGGTATAGACTTTGTTTGTAATTCCTCTGCATGTCATATAAAACTTGATCACACATTGAATTAAAAATAACCAACCAATTCATTATATCAACTAATTCATAAAATAGCTTGGTAATTACCATTATTCATAAAAAATTATCACCATGTTTTTTGGAAAAAATAGCATGCAATCAGAAATTTCCATCAAATTCACCTGAATATTCTTTCGTGTTTCCCTGATACTCTCTTTTAGAAAGTACTAAAGGGATGCTTCCTTATCACAGGGATTCCCAAACCTCAGGTAGCAGTAATATGAAAGATGTGAAGACAATGAATTAAAAAATAAAATGTATTTAATGATTTAAAACTTATTCTGAGATTATATTTCTTATATCTTTTTCTAATTTTTTGGTATTTTTATGTTTTTTATTTTATTTTTTATTTTTATTGAAATATAGTTAATTTACAGTGTTGTGTTAGTCTCAGGTGTACAGCAAAGTGATTTAGTTATACATATAAATATATATATTCTTTTTTTACATTCTTGTCCCTTATAGGTTATTACAAGATATTGAGTATATTTCCCTGTGCTATACAGTAAGTCCTTGTTGGTTATCTATAGTAATGTGTATATTTTAATACCAAATTCCTAACTTAATTAAAATTTGTAATAAATGATGGAATAGGAAAACTTCTGCTGCCCCTCACACTAATTTTTATTTCTTTGTAAACTTCAAAGTCTGTTTGGGAATTTTTTAACTATAGCTTGAGAGGAGGTGAGCAGGGGAAACTTGGAAGGTTAAAAAAAAATCTGTTAAACATCTTTTTTACTTTTCTCAGTTAACCAGCTATGTGGACATATCTTTTAAATCCAGGTTATAACTGAGTAACTCTGTAACTGTAGGACATTAGGATGGATCAAGTATAAAAAACAACAAATTCGGTGTTAACATCCCATGTGTTCAGACATACATTTAAATTTTTTCTTTTATTTTTTTAAATTCTTTTTGATAGCCAATAAATTTTACTAGAAAAAAAATGTGAATTTCAGGAAAGTCCAACTGAGAGGAATCGTGTCCTTGATGATAGTGTCTACACCTAAAACCCTTTACATTATTTTTACTTCAGAAGATTTCAGAAAAATAATGTCAAATTAATATTTCTGAACATGCTGCTTTCTGGACAAGATTGCCTCAATAGTTGTTATTCAAATGATCCGTTTTTTTACTTAAATATGTGTTAGCTGCCCTTGGAAAGGACAAATGAATCACCAGCAAAATGTGTCTTACCTTAACTCTTTTTTTCAATTAAATCACAAATAATTTCTCTTGTTTTGCACAGTTTTAAATTGCATTTAGTTTAAAGGATGTGTGATTTGTGAAAAAAGTTGTTGCTGGTCAACCATAAATTCAGCTTCAGTTCAGACATTTCAGAGGAGTCAATTGCTAGCAAACTTTAAAATGAACTTAAAAATAAATGTATTTATTGAATGGCCTGTAAGTAAATCCATTTTTGCATCAAGGATGCTAAGTAAGGCCCAAATTGGAGGTGAGAGGTGGTCACAGATACTTTCCCTACAACGGATCCCCCTCCCCAGAAGAGTGTCTCATGTGATACATGAGAAGCAATGATTCCTAGCTGTATATTAATGAAGTACATCTTTGCTCTGGGAAGATTAACTGAGTCTAGTATTATAAGTCCTTTACTAAGACCACACAACCAAATGTAGTATCATGTTAATACTGGAACCATGGTCGTCATTTTGGTCACTGGTAGCCAATGACATTTAAGGCGGTATGGATAAGAGTGGTGATGCTGAATGATAGATGATGCTGATGATGGTAATGGGGATGAAGAGGATGATGCTGATGAAGGCGATAATGGTGATGAATATGATGCTGCCGAATATGAAGATGGTAATATTTAACACATATAAAATAACCATGTGTTAAGCTCTTTTCTAATGGACTTTTTTGTTACATTTAATTCTCTCAACCACCCTGTGAGAGAGTCACTGGCACAGTAGAGAGGACACACTACCAGAATGAGAAACTCTAGGGAATAGCACTGGTTCTGTGCAAATCTTTAGCAACTTATATCAGCTCACCTATACCAGCTCTAATGCCTTACACCGTAAATCTATTCTTGCTTGGCAAATACTTGTGATTAGGGTAATTGGAGGAAAACAGTTCAAAAGTATTTTGGAATTAATTAAAATTTTCAAATGTTATTGTTATCTGAACTATATAAACATATACACAGTATATATATACTAAGTAACTTATTTCCCCAAAATCAAAATAAATGACTAAGTCAGCATATAAATCCTGAAACAGTGAAAACAAAACAACAACCAAAAAGCCCTGAAATGCAGCATCTCTGTGCTTAAGACAACAAAAGGTAATTAAGCTTCTATCAACGTACAGCTGCTATATAAAAAATACTGGGTTAGATGCTGTGGTGGAGATGAAGAAAATTAATATCCATCTCCAAGGAGCTTCCCATCCAATTAGGAGTACAAAGATCAACTCATAGAACTACCACAATGTAAGACTGAAAGATGGAGCATTTCTAGTTAATTAAATAGAAAATACCAAAACACTTTCTTCTTCCTTTTAAACTTCCTTCATAACTTTTATCCCAATTGGACGGGAGTCATCTCTCCTACCAGGATTTTCATAATCATTTGTCATTCTTTTTAAAACTTGTTCTTCTTTGGACTGAGCCTGTCTGCACCTCCATTTTCACATCTGTGAAATGGGATACTAAGTAGCAGCCTTACAGGATTATTGTCAGTATTAAATGAGTCAATGACAATAAAATGCTCAGAATATTTCCTGGCACATAAGAGGCACTCCATCAATAACTAGTGTCATAGTATTATTATTACTACCTACTTCTATACCTAACTTCCTGACCAGATGTATAAGCTTCATACAAACTTGTTCACAACTCTAACAGCTTCTAGAAGACTGCATTAAGTATTTTATATGTTTTTCAAAGGAGAATAATGAAGTATATGATAAATGCTAATGGTGCAATTAGTATCCCGAGGGAAAGTGTTCACTGGTCTCTAGAGAAATCAAGGCAGGCTTGCTGAGGAATGTGAGTTGAAATGTACAAGGGAACAAAAACTATCTCCTTCTGGGTGGAAAAACAAGATTGAGGCACAAGTCACTGGAACATAAATAGAAGAGAGGTGGCTAGAAGAGAGAATTATATTAGGTAAGTGATGAAAAAGGGAACTCACCTAGGGTGTTATTGCAATAATTTAGGCATGAAATCTGACAGCCTCAACTAAACAGGGCAACAGAAGTAGGATAGAATCAGGACGTAGAAGTAAGAAAAACTCAGTAAGACTAGATTGCTGGCATACAGGGAGCAACAGAAAAAAAGAGAAGAAAAAATTCAGAGTTGCAGCTAAATTTCTGAGTGTGGACAACAAAAGCAATGATAATCATACAAACAGGAAAATGAAAGAGAAAGCACAGCTCATTTTTCTAAGGGGAGACTGGAATTGAGTTTAAGATATGTCGAGTTTGAGGTTCACAGGTCATCAAATTGGACATGTTTACTAAGTTATTATCATATGAGGTTGCAACACTGAGGGGAAAACAAAGTTAGAGAATTAGAAGCAACAGTTAATTCCTTAATTCAAGTGATCCATGTCCTTGTAAATTTGGTATCAAGATGCATAGTTTAAAAAAAAAAAAAAGATGCATAGTTAATCACAGGCCCTCAACAGAAGTCTCTTGGGGCCAGCATCAATGAGAAGAGGGACAAAACGAAGGCAGCCATTCTTTTTCTGATCATGTTCTCTTGGCCTTGGTTCTACAAGGATGCAGAACCAAGGGGGCTGCTGCTGTACTTTACACAGAGGGAGTTCTTCAGTCTTTGGATCAAAAAACAACATCCTTTCTTCTCTCTGCAGCCACAGTCTAGCTCTAGGAGACAAAGTGAGTGAGAGACAAAGGAAGGCCTTGCTGGCTCAGTCCAGCTCCCAGTACACACACCAGAGGGACAACGTGGCCCACAGCCTGTATCAGCATGAATACAAATGGACTGAAATATCTCTTTTACCTAAAAGAAAGGTTTAATAGCATGCAAATAAAAATAGTTTTGTTTTGTTTTGTTTTTCTCAGAAGGTAAGACCTTGGACAAGCCAGAACACAAATATTTATTTAAAAGAATTTTTAAACTCTGATTCAGACTAGGAAAGCCAAGCCAGTCACTGAATCCCGTGGGGCAGCCACATGCAGCGGTCTCTGCCTGGAAAGTCCGTTTTTAACGGTGTATTTACAAAACCATGTGTCCTCAACCAGAACTAAGAAAACCCCAAAGACATATCAATTCCAAGTCCACGACACAGGTCTAAATAAAGAGTAGAGGAAATGCTTGGTCTTGTACACACATCAAATTCACGGACCTTTCCAGATATGATGCCAACGATACCTTAAATTGAGATTATATTCTTTAACGTTCAATTATTCAATTGAAAATTATCTTATTTTTTCCCATGTTTACTTATAATGCAGCTCACTGTTAAAATATAGGGGAGAGAGAAAGAAAACAATCATTCAGGTATGTGTAGTTTGTCCATCTTACAGATAAGAAAACTAAGGGAGATGAAATGACTGTCAAAGTTCCATTAAGAGAGCACTAGACTAGACTAGATTAGACTAAAACAGAAGTCTTCCCAACACCCAAGCCATGAGTTTTTGCAACAAAATTGTTGCCTCTCAGGTAGAAATTCCTCAGAAGGAAACATTGAGAGACACTCTCCACACCAAGGTTTGTCAGATAACCCTTAACTGAAAGTTCTTTCTGTGTTTTGAGTCAGGGGATAGGAATGAAATGGATAGAGTGGAGAAAGAGGAGAATCAAGACCAGTCACTTTGCCGCATTCGAGAAGATCTGCTTAAAATGTTCAGTCTCTATTTTAGACTTTGGCAGTGAAAACCTGTGGAAACATGTGCCCTCTGGAAAAGAATGGGCTAGAAGAGGCAAATCTGGACATAGAAAAGTAGAACAAATGTTCCAATAGCTCACATCTCATCATCCCATAAAAATCCCCCAGATATAACCTACACTTTTCTCTTTCCCACAACTGCAGACTGGGTTTCTGTTTGCTCATATTCAACTTTTTTCCTGCTACAAGGAAGCTTAGCACTTCACATTTGAGAGCTGCCAAATGACAGACTACGTAGATCGTCAGAGAGTCGGGAGGATGAAGGATGAAGAGAACCCAGAGGAATGTCTGAGAGCCTAGAGGAATGAAGACCCAAAGGCTCTGGGAAGAGAAAGGGACAATTGATCAGGCAGGGGCAGAGGGACAAACTTAGGCTCACCTTGTTGTTTTCCCCTGAAACCAACCCTGAGATATTGAAAATGGAAGTGGCATTCTGAGATAACTTGCAGGTTTCTGGAAACAATCAAGACTCTACTGAAGTATAAGTGAACATATATCTTGGAACATATATCTTGGAAATAATGAATTTGGGAACTCCAAAAGCAAAAACAAAAGGCAATGAATGAAATCCATCTTCTTTGAGACATAATGCATTCATCAGTAAGACAAAATTATTGCCACATAACTATTCAAAAGCAAATCATGGTAAGTTCAGAACAGCTACTCTAAGTTCATGATATGCATCAGCTACAGGATTCCCCTAAAGAGGAGGTTAAACCAGTGTGAATGGGAAGGTAGTCAGTATGTCCTCTATTTTCAAAAAACTTGGTTCCCAACTTGCAACGATTAGTTTTTAGAGTAAATATGTTTACTTAAAAGATTCATAGAAAGGAACTAATATCAAATAATTTCCCATCAATGTGCTATCTTTAAATCTTAGCCTCGAGCAATGTTCTCTAAAAGGAGATTGGAACAGAGCTGTAGAGAATAGAATTTTAAAATAACTTGGATGAAGAATATATTCTCAAATGATGCAAAGAGGTGTCATCAATAGAAGGAGACTCTAAACTCACAAACTTGAGAGGGAAATGGGAAGGGAAACTCAGCTAGATGTTATAAACTGGCTAATGTACAATTGATCTGAGTTCCACTGTAGGGATTTAAGTGGAACTCCCTCTGGCATTCATATCACAACTATAACTTTTGTTCAGCTTGGAAACAAGGGACCTGTAGGGATTTGAGCTACCACACCCTTCTCTGTCCATATATAAAATACTTTTGGATAGCTCTTTAGAACTTCTCTGCTCTGAGACCATTAAGTTCACTCTGAAGACAGAGAGGTCTAACTTGAGCGAGATGCTTGTCGTTGGGGATGCTCAGACATCATCATCCAATGAGCCTTTTTAGAGGGTGAAAAGACAGGTCTGAAATGGTACTGTGCACTCAGCATATCTAGAATGACATTCAGGAAAAGTGATCCTCTCTAGCTAATTGAACTTGGCCATAAGCCATCAAGTCCAAATGGGTTCTGTGTTCTGTATTTCAAATTCCTTCTCTGCTAACACAAAAAGAAATACTACAAAAGGCTTATCTTTGCTGATGCCCAGTCAAATAAAAACTAATGATTAAGAAAATAAGAAAAAAAACTAATGATTACAACAATCAAATGCCAACAGACCACACAGCTGATGTGTCCCTGCCTTCAACACATAGAAATCTTAAATGATTGCATTCTACATATGTGCTTGTTTTAAAGTCTTATTACCAAAATGTTCCCAGGAAAGCATTGTATTGTCTGGCCTTGGAATACCCAGAAAGATACCAACGTGAGTTTTTAAAAATCTTTTAGATCATATCATTGTACATGGTTTTCAGACTTGCTTCCTGCATCCGTTTTTCCCCTCTAGGACCCTTTCCAGGGATCTCAAGAGAATGAAAGAAACCATTGTGACCAAGCTAGAATGCATGAAAACCATACCACTTCCTCACAGAGGACAAGGAACGGATCCCATGACTCTGTACCTGCCCCTTATCTTCTCCCTTTTCCTCCAGCTACATGTCTACTCTGCACCCTCATTGCTACCCAGGCCAACTCTACCCTGGTTCCCTAGAAAAGGGAAGATGGTTATATCTCCTGGGGCCATGATGTGAGACCTGGGAGGAAGTGTTGTCTTTGGGGAAAGAGCAAAATTGTGTGACTACCTTAAAGTCAATACTATTTATCTACACCTCTTGTCCTATGGGCTGACAAAAGGACACCACTGTTAGGCCCAACCCCCCTGCACAGCTGCAATAGAAAGAAGGCAGGGACTTGTACTTTCAAGTGTCAGACCTTTTGTGCCTGACTACTAGTTTATGAGGCTGATGTCAAGCATGGCAGTCAATGAAGTCTTTGTCCTAGGTGTACAGGGCAAGACAGTGGAAAAACTGCCCTCTCTTATATACCAGGCTCATCTATCTTCCTCTCACCCTGGTTCTCAACTTTTCTGTCTCTTGAGCCGACAGAGAGAGGATCCCTCCTGGGTTAATGTACTGGAAAATTGCTCTGCATGTTTATGTGGGGGTTGCTTCCAAATGAAAGAAAAAAGGAAAGGAAGAAAAAAAAAAAAAAACAGGGAATAAGAGTCAGTTTTTCCCACTGAACTCATTGGCCTTATGCATGTGGGTCTGACCCTGATTAAGAAAATCTCAATGGCCTGCTAGGAGGTTTATTGTCCAGTTTGGCAGAACGCACTTCCGATTGAATTTTTTTATTATTTATAATCACAGAGTGGTTTTGAACAACGACTCCCATCATCCATCCCACCACCGACTACACACATACACACACACACACACACACACACACACACACACACACATCCAAGCCCTTAACTTTGAAGAGGCTGCATGTACTCGCATCCAGTTTTCCTCAGAACAATCTATACTCCTCTTTAGAGCTGGTTTCCGCAAGTCAATTCTTTATAAATAGCAAACATGTTGTTTTCATACAGTTACATGGAAGGTTGGACTATGTGAACTTTGCCATGGACTTGGATCCCAAAGGAGACCACCTTCCATGAAATCATATTCGCTTATTTTAACTCTCTTTTTTAGCTGAACATAATATCCTCAATCACCAAACTCTTCCCTCACTCCCAAATTTTATTCCTCCATGCAAGTCTCGAGGCTAAAACAAAATGTCATGTAAGTGTTTAAAGCATCATCGATTATGTATGCTCGTGTCTGCAGTGGCACCAAGAGATTTTTACAAAACCAAGCCAAGTCCTTCCAGAAACTTCTAAACAAAAATCATGGCAAATTGGAACACAAGAGTCTGGATAATTGTAACTAATGCAAGACATGTCCTCTAGAAGCCAGCAGACACACAGCAAGTGTTTTTGGGTTTTTTTTTTCAGCAAATGAAGAAAAAGAACTTTGCAGCTCAGAGTGTTTTCTTCTTTCTTCAACCCAATTTCCAGAAATTGCTTTATGTTTCCATTGACTATTACTTTGGCCAGAGAAATTGTAGGTGGGGGAATATTTGCACATAAAAGCTCTAATTCATTGGTGACAGAAGGAACAATTTTTAAGGGAAATTTGTGGAAAAGTCTCAAAAGTGACTCAAACGAAAAAGATTAATCAAAGAGTAGAATTAATATTACATCCTCAACCTCCCCTCAGTTGTGAGTTCTGTCCTCATTTTGAGTTGAGGACCACAACCTCTGAGACAAATCCCACATGAAGTCATAATTCCCTCATAACTGAATGACCAAACCATCTCTCCTGTTAGGAATTTTTTTTGCAGAAGGTGACAGAACACAATTACAACCGATTTTTTATTCTACGTATGATGTCCAAAACCGAGACCGTTCTGTGAAAAGATTTGATTCTAGCTTGGGAAGAATTTCCTGAGTTGTTGATATTTTCTCTCTTTATCATTCTCACTGTATATTTTTCACCAGGATTTCCCCTGCTTGAAATCTAACTTTCTTTTCTGCAGTTTCCAATACTCTCCCACTGACAACCATGGGGCTCATTTAAATATTTAGCAATATGATAAAAAGAAATGGGGTGAAGCTGACAAATCAAGCCCAGGAGTGGGGGGCTGTTAAGTCTAACACAAACATTAATAGGAACCCCTAATCTCTTCTCCTGCCCCCTTTTGTAGAAGGAGGTCAGAAGTGCCTGGTCCTCACGCCTGCTCCCTGAAGGCCGATAACAAGCAGATGTTACTGTAACATGCTCAGGGAATCAAGCATAAATATGACCCCTGACCCCAGCTGTCAGCTGATCCACTGAGTCTCTTAGAAATAGACTCTTCACTTTGCTAAATTCCCCCTCTTTCCCACCATCCCCCTCCACTGGGCCTGGCGCCCCTGTCTCGGGTTTCTATGCCCGTGTCTGCTGCCCTGGCCCTTGCACAGTTGCACTCGGTGTGACCTTTCTCTTTAGGGAGGTCAAAGGCCTGAGACCTCAGGCCGGGCTCTTTTCTTGCTAAAGGCCAGCTGATGAATCATTTGTAACTTGAAGGGAACAGAGGAGAAGGGAGGGCTCTGAAGGCCTTTTGAGAGAAACAACTGTGGCCTATACATCAGCATTTACACTGTTCTGACACTTTCAAAACTCACGTTCCTCTCTGGGAAACACAGAAATAAGGGGGGACAGAAAGGTCTCACTGGCCAGGATGGAATAAATAAGAAGGACAGAAAAAGAACATGATACCAGTCTTCAGGATTGTGTAACGGGAGGCTCTTCAGGAAAAGAAAGAGAGAGAGAGCAGAGAGAAATGTAGGCACACACACACACATCCTCACCCAAATTTCAGTTGGATCAGTCACTTTTTACAAAGTGAGAGAAAAAGATAGCGTGCATGTGCTTTTCCCCACTGCCATGAGAGTTTGGTCATCAGGACTTTGTTGAATGACTCAGAATTCTCTTGCTTATTATTTAGAAAGGTAGCAATCATTAACTTTGAAAAAAGAAACTCTGTATATATCTCCTTTAAGACAACCCCCCGTGAGTAGAATCAGGAGGGAGGGATGGGGCTGGAAGTTAGGATAGCTGTCAAAAACACCTTAGAAGGTATTTTGTTTTTCACTGCCCGATTCATCCTACAAAGTTCTAGTTCTAGTTTACACTTTGAATCTGTGAGCAGTGTATGTTTACTCTGAGGTCATTTGGGGTGTCTTCAGTAGCCTTACAGGAAGGATAAGTTTTGGACCTCAGAAGGGAGGTAGCATAGACCCAGCTGACTGTTTAGGCCCCCAAAATTAAAGGAAGTATAAGATGCTCCTAAGAGGAGCTCTATGGAAACAACACACCTTCAACTAGAACTTGATTTCTCAGTATGGAGTCCACCAATTTACAGGTCTTCAAAGAATTAACCGTTGTGATTATCTTTCAGCATTTTAAGAAATTTAAAGAGTAACAGTGGAATAAGCTATAGGACTCAACCTAATAGGAATTTAGAAAAAAAATGTGGTTCAATTTGGCTTTATCAAAGCTTCTTAAAAATGGCCTCAAAGCAGCCTTTGCTAACTTCAAATTTCCCATATTAAATTGTGTCCACTAAGATGCAAAATAAAACATAGAAATTATGTTTCCATCTTTGCTTAGAAATATATTAATGTACATAAATACTTGATGGCTTGCTTTCTCTTTCTTTTCCTATTTTATTATTTCCTTATATCTGTTTTCCTCTTTTTTGACAGGGAAATGGGAAGAGCTGACAAAATGCTGGAAATATGGTTTCCCAGATCTTATTATATAAAAACATAAACTGAGACAGTGGGGGAACCAGTTATGCTTAGAATCTCTATTACTGGACAAGGCATCCCACAGGTGACACTTCATCTTTTTTCCTTTTATAATTTTTTACCACCTCCATCCAAGTTTCTAGGAGCTCACCTTTAAATACAGAACCACTAAAGATTATGTTCCTTTGCTTCTCTGAACATGTTTTGCGCAGGAGTCTTGAATAACTCAGGAGTTCTCAAACTTGGTCGATCATCAGAAACACATGAATGTCTTTAAAATATGCAGATTCCTGGGCCAGATCCCATTTTGGCTGAATAAGAACATCTGTGGATTTTTCTAGGAAATAAGTGTGTTTAATACATTATCGAGAGGATCCTTATAATCAGCTAAGCTTGAAATCCACTCCCTTAAATAACACATAATTAAATTGCACAACCATGTCTAGAATGATACATTCTTTCTCAGGGTGAAATCTATACATAAGTTATCCCATTATACTTGGCTGAACTTTCCAGAGCCACAGTGTGAGGACAGAATTACCAATTAAGAGTTCTACAATTACCTCAATCCATACACAAGATATCTATTCCTCTAACTCCAAGAGGTTTCCATGTTTCAATATAGAAAAATAAAGATTCAATCATACATCCCTTCTTCTTGGTTCTAAAGAGCCAATTGGGCCCAACTTTCTATTCTTTTTTATGGCTCTTCCCTCTGGAGAAAACAAAACAAAACAAAACAGGAAATAATTTCTCCCCAGCCCGATAAACAAGCTATTGCCACCAAGATGGTCCAACTGACACGAATCACTAAAAGGACAACTGTTTTAGACAAGTTCACCAAAAATCCATTCCCTAAAGGCCCATGCCCCTGATTTTCCCAGATTGATTAATTTAATACAAACTTTTTATAGTTCATTATGTTTAGACATATTCTCCACTGCATTTTGCTGAAAGATCATCATTGTTTCACCTTTTTTTCTCTTAGGTAAATAGCATCCTATTCAGGTGTCCTTACTTGAAGTTTAATTCTTCATTAGCGTATGCCAACACTCTCCCTGCTCTCTCTGGTTCTTTTTCTCTTGTCTCTTCTGCACCACAGTTTCTCTAAAATCTCCTAATTTGGACACAACACTGACCCTGCTATTATTGACCCCATCTGAACGACAGAGGACTATCACACTTTAGATTTTGTGTTTAACTTCATTATATAGTCATTTATTTACTTTTCCATTCAATAGAAAAAGCACACAATGTCTTTTGGTTTCTGTAGGGGACACAAAGATAGATATAACATAAACCGACAAGAGTTTGCATCCTACTAGAGTAGATCAGGCAGCAAACAAATATAAAATAAGATAACAAATGCAGAGTGTCATAACCAAGGTACTTACCAACTTCTATGACAGTTTGAAGGATGATATCATTTGAATGATGTCTTAAATAAGAGTTAAGAATGGAACCCACAAAGGTATCTGTATAATGTTCCAGTAGAACATAGAAAACAAAAGACCAAAGGAACAAAATATGTGCAAGGAATGCCAGTACATTTGATCTGACAATTACAAGAAGGGGCACAGAGGAGAATGGCCAGGGAGAAAAGACAAAAATGACATGATTACCTGGAATTGAGGAAAGGTGAAGCCAGAATATCTGAATGGATTGAATGTCTTTAGTCCTGTCAGGAGTTGGGTATCCTCCAGCTCCTACAAGCATCCTAGTATCACTGAAATGCTTTTTCTTAAGATGAAGAGCATTCCAGCCTCATAGACTGAGAAGCAAATCATTATTTATAGATCAAAAAAATTAAAGTCCTTATACAGGATTTTTGATTATCTAATCCTATGAGATTTCCCATTTATAAATTAAAAGAAAATGAAGACCCAATCATGGCTTCCCTCTTCCGATGTTAGAGCGTTAATTCAGAGAATGTGTCCTGCCATGTCTCTGGACTCTGATTCCTACCAAGCAATCAACTTTGACTTTCTATAATGCTTCCCCACAGCAAATGCTAGCATAATGATCTGCTTGGCTATTATGGGTTTTATTAAGTTTATTCATGGGCATCATGTTTAACATACTATTTTTAAAGTATATTTAGAGTTATTCAAACCTGAGAAATTGAAACTGAATATATCAATGAAGTAGAAATTGTGGCTTAAAAAACTGATGACCAGAGCTTCCCTGGTGGCACAGTGGTTGAGAGTCCTCCTGCCGATACAGGGGACATGGGTTCGTGCCCGGGTCCGGAAAGATCCCACATGCCGCGGAGCGGCTGGGCCCATAAGCCATGGCCGCTGAGCCTGCATGTCCGGGGCCTGTGCTCCACAACAGGAGAGGCCACAGCAGTGAGAGGCCCACATACTGCAAAAAACAAAACAAAAACTAATGACCCATATTAACAAATTTAGAAGCATAGAAATCAGACAAAATACATTCTCAGACAACAATGGAATTAAAGTAAAATTAATAAGAATATAATTAGAAATTAATAAAAATTAAACAAAATCCATGGCTTTTTAGAAATCCATAGGTCAAAAAGAAGTCACAAGAGAAACTAAAGAAATTTTTGAACTGTATGAAAATAAAAATACATCTTATCAAAACTTGTAGAATATAATGAAAGCAAAGCAGAGAGGGAGATTTATAGCATTAAATAGGTATACTAGAAGAAGAGAAATATCTATAATTAATAACCTTAGCTTCTGTTTTAGGAACCTAGAGAAAGAAGAGCAATTTAAATAATCAGTAAGAAAGGAATATAAATAAGAACAAAAATTGAAAACAGGAAAGCAATACAGAAAAATCATCTGGTTTTTTGAAATTTTAAGAAAAAAACCTCTTCCCAGGCTAACCAAGAATAAAAGAGGAAACAACAGAAATTATCAATATCAGAAATGAAAGAGGGGCCATTACTATGGTTTCTATGGGCACTAAAAGACTAAGGAAGAAATACAATGAGAAAATTTATGTCCACAAATTCCCTAACCTAAATGAAATGGACTGACTTCTTAAAAGACAAAAACTATCAGTACTTACTCAAGAAAATAATAGGTAACCTGAAAATCCCTAAATCTATTAAGGAAATTATATCAGTAATTTATAGCCTTCAAAAAAAAAAAAAAAAAAACACCCATGACCAGATGGTTTTACTGGTGAGATCTGCTACATATTTAAAAAGAAAATAATACCAATTCTCCACAATCCTTTCCAGAAAATAGAAGAAGAAGGAGCCCTTCCCACCTCATTCTATGATGTCTGCATTACCCTAATCAGGTAATTATCACTATCCTAATACCAAAACCAAACAAAGACATTACAACATAGGAAAACTATGGACCAGTATCTTTCATGAACATAGGTACAGAAGTCTCAACAATACATTAGCAAATCAAGTACAATACTTTTTTAAAAAATAATTATACATCATAACCAAGTGGGATTTATCCTAGATATGCAAGGCTGATTCAACATCAAAAAATCAATCACTGACATCAACAGAATGTGTTGGTAAAATCATATAATCATATCAACTGATGCAGAAAAATATTTAACAAAATCTAACACTATTCATGACAAAAAAACACTCATTAAACTAGGATTAGAAGGGATCTTACTCACTTAATAGAAAAATTACACACAGCTTACAATTAAAATCATATTTACTGGTGAGAGACTAGATGCTTCCCCTCGAGATCAGAATAAGGCAAGGATGTCCTCTCATCACTCCTATTCAACATCACAACCAGAATTTCTAGCTAGTTCAATAATACAAGAAAAAGAAATAAACAGTACATAAATAAGAAAGGAAGAAATAAAACTATTTTTATTTGCAGATGACAGGATCATCTATGTATATAAATTGCAAAGAATCTAAAAACAAACAAAAACCAAAAACTCCTAGAGCTGACAAGTGAGGATAGCAAGGTCTTGGGATACAAGGTGAATATATAAAAGTCAATTTAATTCCTACATACCAACAATGAATAATCAGATATGAATATTTTAAAATATCAAAACAAAAATAGAAGTATTCAGCTAACAAAATATGCACAGGATCTATATATGGAGAATGATAAAACACAATGAAAAAAATCAACAAAGATCTAAAAAAGTGGAGAGATATTACCTGTTCATGAATTGAAAGATTCAGTAATGTTAGTATTTCAAATCTACCCAATGTGATTTAGAGATTCTGGACAATCCCAATCAAGAATCAAAATCCTAGCAAACTGTTTTGTATATATTGACAAACTGCTTCTGAAGTTTATATGAAAAAGCAAGAGACCTATAATAGTTGCCACATTTCTGAAGAAGAAAAGCAAAGTAGAGGACTCACACTATCTGATCTAAAGCTTAATATAATGCTATAGTGTTCACGAGAGCATGATATTTGTGAAAGGAATAGATACATAGATCAATGGGAAGAATAGAGAGCCCAGAAATAAGCCCATACAAATATAGTCAACTATTTTTTTTTGACAATGATGCAAAGGAAATCCAATGGTTCAAGGATAATTTTTTCAACAGATGGTATGAGAATAATTGGCTGTCCATATGCAAAAAGATAAATAAGGAAATAAAGAAAGAAGTTTAGACAAATCTCTCCTAAATAATTATACGATACTCCGCTTCTCAATTAGGTGGATCATAACTCTCCACTCCTTTAGTGTATACCATTCATAGTGATTTTCTCCCAAAGAGGGCAGCATGGAAAGAGGGAAAAACTAATAACTTTACAGTAGAGAAATCTAATGAGTCATGTTGATAGTAGATACCCTTGATAAGATGTGGTGAGAAGGGCATTCTTTCTCTGTTGTCTTCCTGCCCAAAACCTGTAATTCCAGTTTAACCACAAGAAAAACATTAGGCAAATCCTAATTGAGCAGCATTCTCTAAAATACCTGAACAGTACTCCTCAAACTTGTAAGGTCATTAAACAGAGGAAAATCTGCTTTATGAGAAAAAATGTCACAGCCTGGTATAAAAATGACTTTAGGTAAAAAATTTTTAAATTCTGGTAAAGCATAATTTCAGTTAATTATAATGTATAAATATTGATTCATTAATTGTGACAAATTTATCACAATAAGGTAAGATGTGACTCATAGGGAAAACTGGGTATAGCGTTCATAGGAACTCTCTCTCTCACCTTTTCAATTTTCTATAAATTTCTGTTTCAAATATCAAAAGGAAATTGTGATGAAGACTCACTTCTTTCAAGCAAATGATTAAATTATTTTTGCTTTTCCCTTAGCCAATTTTATGAAGTTCTCAATTATTTTTCTCTACACTGAATGAATAAACAAGTGAATAATTGAATAAAGAAATGCTTTAAAAGAAAATTTGAATTTTGAAAAAAATTAACTGATGACTGTAACCTTTACCATGGTGACCCAACCAAGATATTGTTCATGAGGGGGCCTTTCTGAACAAGGAGCTAGTTCTCTATATATTTAGCACACAAATAAAAAAGTAAGTTGTATTTTCTTATTTCCACCCAGAAAATCTGGCATAAAACATTTTCAATAGATTCTATTTTTATTATAATAAAAAGTTGGTGCCAAACACCCTATCTTTATTAACAAAAAAAAAATCAATTACTATATTAAGAATATAAAAAGAAAAGAGAAATGCTATAGACAAATAAGAAAGCATTATTGCAATGGATCTAGTGTTTTTTTGTCCCATTACTCCTTTTCAGGAATAACTTGAAGTACAATCAGGAGCTCAAGTGGAAGTGAGAAATTTTCATCATCTTATTCTGGTCATTGAAAATCTCCCAGTGGCTAATAACTCAGAAAATGCATTCATTCATTCAACACAGTTTCCTGATCATGCATTATAACACAGGTACTATAGTTTGATCTTGGTATTAAAAAATGGAGCCCAACAAATGTTCTCAAAGAGTTCCTGAGTATTCACTGATAATGCTACAATATTTGCAGAAAAGGAGACCAAACCCAGGTCCAAAGAAAGCAAGGAGCTTGGAGGATGAGGGAGTCTTTGTCCATCAGGGAGCCAAGAAAGTGGTGAGAATAGAAGAGAAGCCTTAGATTGTATTATATCACTCTTAATTCATGCAGTGCTGAGTTTCTCCTTAGCAGTAACTCCTGTGCGTGTGTGACCACTACTCTTCCCGGGAACTGGTCTGGCTTTTCCTCTCCTGGTATAGGTTATAATGGTAATGTACAGAGTCCCTTAAAGGAGTTTCTGGTTCTCACACAGCAGTAATGATCAAATAGATACATTTACTTTTTAAATTATGTTGTATTTTTTTCTACATGTATATCTTCTGGATAAAAAATGTAAATCTGTTCAAAATGCTATCTGGGGCTTCCCTGGTGGCTTAAGAATCTGCCTGCTATTGCAGGGGACACAGGTTTGAGCCCTGGTCTGGGAAGATCCCACATGCTGCGGAGCAACTAAGCCCATGCGCCACAAATACTGAGCCTGTGCTCTAGAGCCCGCGAGCCACAACCACTGAGCCCACGTGCCACAACTACTGAAGTCCATGTGCCTAGAGCCCATGCTCCACAACAAGAGCAGCCACCACAATGAGAAGCCCATGCACCACAACAAAGAGTAGCCCCTGCTCTCCACTACTAGAGAAAGCCCACACACAGCAACGAAGACCCAACACAGCCAAAAATAAAAATAAATAAAATAAATAAATTTATTAAAAAAAAAAAACACTATCTGATGGATTGTTTGCCATTACTGAATTTGTTAAATAAAAATGTTCTTACAGGTTATATGTACAATTTTTTTTTTATAAGTTTATACCCTCTGATACAAAGGTTTTACTTGTAAAGAACTATCCTCTGGAGTCAAACGTAAACATTTAACATATCCAGAAGACTTGATAATAGCAAAAATGTTTTTCAAGAAAACTGAATTTGCAACTTGAAGAGAACAGTTAATTATATTATCATGCTAAATCAGGAAATCTTCAAATATCTTGTTTTCAAATAATATGTAAGACATGATGATATTTCAAGACATGATGTTAAAATTCAACATTCATTTATGATAAAAACCCTCCAGAAGGGGCTTCCCTGGTGGCACAGTGGTCGAGAGTCCGTCTGCTGATGTAGGGGACACGAGTTCATGCCCCAGTCCAGGAAGATCCTATATGCCATGGAGCAGCTAGGCCCCTGAGCCTGTGCGGCCAGAGCCTGTGCTCCGCAACGGGAGAGGCCACAACAGGAGAGGACTGCATACTGCAAAAAAAAAAAAAAAAAAAAAAAACTCCAGAAAGAAGTCATAGAGGGAACTTTCCTCAACATAATAAAGGCCATATATGACAAACCTCCAGCCAGCATCATCCTCAATGGTGAAAAACTGAAACTATTTCCACTAAGATCAGGAACAAGACAAGGTTGCCTACTCTCACCACTATTATTCAACATAGTTTTGGAAGTTTTAGCCACAGCAATCAGAGAAGAAAAAAAAATAAAATAAAGGGAATCCAAATCAGAAAAGAAGAAGTAAAGCTGTCACTGTTTGCAGATGGCATGATACTCTACATAGAGACTCCTAAAGATGCTACCAGAAAACTACTACAGCTAACCAATGAATTTGGTAAAGTAGCAGGTTACAAAATTAATGCACAGAAATCTCTGGCATTCACTAATACACTAATAATGAAAAATCTGAAAGTGAAATTAAGAAAGCACTCCCATTTACCATCGCAACAAAAATAAAATATCTAGGAATAAACCTACCTAAGGAGACAAAAAGACCTGTATGAAGAAAATTATAAGACACTGATGAAAGAAATTAAAGATGATACAACCAGATGGAGAGATATACCATATTCTTGGATTGGAAGAATCAACATTTTGAAAATGACTATACTACCTAAAGCAATCTATAGATTCAATGCAATCCCTATCAAACTATCACTGGCATTTTTCACAGAACTAGAACAAAAAACTTCACAATTTGTATGGAAATACAAAAGACCCCGAATACCAGAGCAATCTTGAGAACGAAAAATGGAGCTGGAGGAATCAGGCTCCCTGACTTCAGACTATACTACAAAGCTACAGTAATGAAGACACTATGGTACTGGCACAAAAACAGAAATATAAGTCAATGGAACAGGATAAAAAGCCCAGAGATAAACCCACACACATATGGTCAACTTATCTTTGATAAAGGAGGCAAGAATATACAGTGGAGAAAAGACAGCCTCTTCAGTAAATGGTTCTGGGAAAACTGGACAGGTACATGTAAAAGTAGAAAATTAGAACACTCCTTAACACCATACACAAAAATAATCTCAAAATGTATTAAAGACCTAAATGTAAGGCCAGACACTATCAAACTCTTAGAAGAAAACATAGGCAGAACACTCTGTGACATAAATCACAGCAAGATCCTTTTTGACCCACCTCCTAGAGTAATGGAAATAAAAACAAAAATAAACAAATGGGACCTAATGAAACTTAAAAGCTTTTGCACAACAAAGGAAAGCATAAACAAGACCAAAAGACAACCCTCAGAATGGGAGAAAATATTTCCAAATGAAGCAACTGACAAAGGATTAATCTCCAAAATTTATAAGCAGCTCATGCAGCTTAATAACAAAAAAACAAACAACCCAATCCAAAAATGGGCAGAAGACCTAAATAGACATTTCTCCAAAGAAGATATACAGATTGCCAACAAACACATGAAAGAATGCTCAACATCATTAACCATTAGAGAAATGCAAATCAAAATTACAATGAGGGCTTCCCTGGTGGGGCAGTGGTTGAGAGTCTGCCTGCCAATGCAGGAGATACGGGTTCGTGCCCCGGTCTGGGAAGATCCCACATGCCGCTGAGCAGCTGGGCCCGTGAGCCATGGCTGCTGAGTCTGCACATCTGGAGCCTGTGCTCCACAATGGGAGAGGCCACAAGAGTGAGAGCCCTGTGTACCGCAAAAAAAAAAAAAAAAAATTACAGTGAGATATCATCTCACACCAGTCAGAATGACCATCATCAAAAAATCTAGAAACAATAAATGCTGGAGAGGGTGTGGAGAAAAGGGAACACTCTTGCACTGTTGGTAGGAATGTAAATTGATACAGCCACTATGGAGAACAGTATGGAGGTTCTTTTAAAAACTAAAAATAGAACTATCATACAACCCAGCAATCCCACTGTTAGCCATATACCCTGAGAAAACCATAATTCAAAAAGAGTCATGTACCAAAATGTTCATTGCAGCTCTATTTACAATAGCAAGGACACAGAAGCAACCTAAGTGACCATCGACAGATGAATAGATAAAGAAGATGTGACACATATATACAATGGAACATTACTCTGCCATAAAAAGAAACAGAATTGAGTTGTTTGTAGTGAAGTGGATGGACCTAGAGTCTGTCATACAGAGCGAAGTAAGTCAGAAAGAGAAAAACAAATACCGTATGCTAACACATACATATGGAATCTAAGAAGAAAAAAAAATAAAGGTCATGAAGAACTTAGGGGCAAGATGGGAATAAAGACACAGACCTACTAGAGAATGGACTTGAGGATATGAGAGGGGGAAGGGTAAGCTGCGACAAAGTGAGAGAGTGGCATGGACATATATACACTACCAAACGTAAAATAGATAGCTAGTGGGAAGCAGCTGCATAGCACAGGGAGATCAGCCCGGTGGTTTGTGACCACCTAGAGACGTGGGATAGGGAGGGTGGGAGGGAGGGAGATGCAAGAGGGAAGAGATATGGGAATGTATGTATATGTATATGTATAACTGATTCAATTTGTTATAAAGCAGAAACTAACACACCATTGTAAAGCAATTATACTCTAATAATGATGTTAAAAAAAAAAAAAAGACATGATGTTAAATGGAAATAGAGAAACCATGGCTACTTTGATTTCACACACATGCACAATATATATATAGCAGAAATAATGCACCAATAACTGAACAAAATGAAATGAGAAAAATGTTAGTTCATATTTTCATAGTGACCTTATATTTTCTAAACCTTCTCTTGCGAAGAGGAACAGCCTTAAATTTCCCCTATGATAAGAATTTTACATACACCTAAAAAATCATATTTATTGTGTTTCTAAAAATCACATTTACTCAAAAGAAAGTAATTATTCAAAATTAGGACTTTCTTATGTACTTGTTGTTGACAAAAATTGTTTAGTCAAACCACAATAGAGAGACTGATGTTTGGAGAAAATACCATTTTCTTTTTTAAAACTATGGAAAAAAAAAAATATATATATATATATGATTCCTGTTCCATTTCATGGTTAGGGTCGATTATGAAGACCAAATGTGGTGAACTAGTCAGTCCTTTGGAAAATTATAACAGTTAATTTATTATATTATAAACAGTTAATTTTTATGTTACTATTATTATATACTCTCTGTAAGTGGATACTCTAATGCATTTCTCCATGTGGTTTTAACCAATCAGACTTACATATTTATCATGCATTTTGATTAAATTACTCACCTCACTTTGATTGATTCCAATACATTTTGCTTTACAGGTATCCCCAGCTTTTAGAAAGTTTGCTTTACAGCACTTCTGGTTTACAAAAGACCTTCATTAATATCTATTTTCGCTAACAAAAAGAAACTCGAAGAGGAATTTAGCTTTTACAAAAAAAAGACAAAAAGCAACAATAGTGTTCAGTATGTATTTTGCAGTGAACCATTATAGAGACTTCATGCACCCCAAGCAGTGAGAGTAGCACCGCCAAGCTCCTTCCCCAGGAACAACACTCAGCATCTCAACATCAAGCCGCCATAACTTTGCATTGTGTCTGCAAACATCTGTGCTTTAATCTCGATTTATTTTATGCATCCATTAGCAAGTTGTGTCCTAAGGTAATTGTTTCTTTGCTTTACACCATTTCTGAAGGTTTCATAGGAACGCTCTAATTTCAAAACCTGTATTCACAGGAAAGATTGAAAGTTATCCTGTTTCTGTTTTTTATTAGTTTTTTTGCAGGTAGGAGCAGACTTTAATGAATGGAATGGAAATAAAAGGATGGGCATGATCTTTCTTCACAAGTCTTCAGCCCTGACAAAATCGCTTTGAAAAACACATTTCACTTTGTCACCACCCTTCCTCCTTTTGCCTCATACCCTGGCCAATGTTCACACACTTTCTTTGATCTGCTCTTTTGAGCAAATCTGAAGTGAAATGTTATTTAGAAGAAAACCTAATGAGAGGCTATTTGGCAGTGAAAACAATTTCCAGGGCTTGGAAACCTCACCCAAAAGCCAAGACTCTTGTTAATCAGGAGTCCTTGGGGCAGCAGACTCAGGCTTAGACTCTCTCTGCAGCACTGGCCTTAATGTCTACCAGACACAGTTCACTGAACACTGTTGGCCAGACTGTCACATCAGGGTCAATAACAGAACTGGTAATTATTTTTTTCAACCTACATCATCATACAAAGACACTCATTAATAAATGTTTCCATTCTTCCAGAATATACCTTCACATGGACATTTATTTCATCTGTCAAGGGCTGGATTATCTCCATTTTCCAGTTAAAATGTTTGAACTGACACAACTTGGAGATGATGAGCAGTAGGACTCATACCCAGATTTGTCTGACCCCCAAAGCCTTTTAACCTTTCCTATGTACCTGAGCTTCCTACTTGAAGCCATCTTCTGTGTAGGGGGGAATGGTAATTGATGACCATCTCCAATTCTCAACACTTAAGCAGGCTCTATCCACAGGGGAGGAGAAGAAACATAACTCGTGTGCTGGGTGAGGGACAAGGAGAAGGATGTGGTACAGTTGGAGGCATCCATAGGGTCAAACTGCATTGGGAAGTCTAGAGGTAAGATGTGGCTTTCATTATGTATGTTGCAGAATCCAAAAGATTTCTCCAATCATGTCTGGAAAAATGAGAGTTTCGGGAGCTGTATCTCAGGTAACTGTGTGGAGAATTGCTTAGAGAAGGTAGAGAGTTAAAGACTCAATTAAGAGATTAACCTAAATAGTAGAGCGGTCATGCAGATCCGAACCCAAGCCATCTCGGTGAAAAGGAAATGCATGTGACAATTGAAAACAAATTACCAAGGTGTTATTGAGGAATCAATGACAAAGTAAATATTGGTAGGATATATGCAGGGAACAAAGGGGATCTCTGAGGCCACATACTCATGAGACCAAAATGACGGTAAAATTATTATGAAATAAGAAAACTAGGATGTTTCAGTGAAGAGGTCATAATTCTATTTGAGACTGGAACTGAACACTTTAAAAAATTACAACAAAGAACTAACCTCCTAAAGATCAGTGATCCTTTGAAATAATCTTGATCATGTTCTATAATGATGCTGATTTATAGGGGAAAGTATAACGTCAGTCATTGAAAACCTAACTGTGGCTGAGAATAGTTCTAGACTCATGGTGGTATTAAGCAAGAATGGGACACTATGTACTAAAAAGTTGGATATAGTTTCATGGGAAATGGCAAATAGTTGGGAAAGGACGTTGGAAAACAAATCCTTGGGGATGCAAAATAGGATCAATGAAATTCCTTGGTACTACATTCTTAAAACCCCAAGAGGAAAGAGAATAGACAGATGGTTCTTTAAATCTAGGAAGAGTGTTTTTTTTTTTATCTAAGACAGAAAATCCACACTTGCCCTTAATTTACTCTCAATAAATCCATAAATGGACTTGTCCTTTACTAAAAATAACATGGTAATGTTTAAACTTTGAATATCATCTTAATACAACGAACACATCAATCTATTTGAAGTTGTTACCTAATTGATTTAAACAAAAAGTATAAGAAATAACTCGGTTTGTAAAGTTTTATTTTTCCATAACAATGAAGCATGTTCACCCAACAACTCTATGTGCCTGCGTACATATTTTTCTTAAACAGAAATACATAAAAACTTTGTAGTCAGTCAATATGATATACTGAGAAGCTTCCTTGTATAGACTGTGGTGACCGACAGCATAGGAATATATAACATTGCCTCCTTTTCAAAAGCATTAACTCCTGAAGTTGGTGTGGAGTTCATAAAAATCTATTTCTCTATTCTATCAGGCCAAAAATAATTCAACTCAAAAAGAAGCTCCTAAAACAAATGAAAACTTGAAAACTTATCTTCCTGAGGTAGACAAAGATCTGCATAAGCACTGCACACACTTCAAAAATGTTGATAGATTCTATTTCTATATTTTTATTTATATCTGCATTCATGGATTGCAAAATTGATTCACGCATTTGTTCAACTTATGATCATTTATACCATGCTTATGCATAGTACTGTTTTCTGAAGACAACCCAGTTGAAAGTAGCCAGTTGACAGCCCAGTCACTCTACCTCACAGAATTTGTGATATTCAGAGAGTTACTAGTTTATTCAAATTCATTAACTCAATAAAAACACTAACTCAACAAATATTTATTAGGCACAAGTTATGTAAAGCACATCAGACAAATTAATCTCTTAGATCACTTACTGCTTGTTTGACCAAACTCACTGGAGGGATTTGTAAAAATGGTGAAACTAATTATGTGTGTAGAAACAGCCATGTAATCAATACATGAAAAGACCTAGATGTTTAATGTCAGTGAGCATAACGATCTAGGAGTTTTATCCTGATGATCAAATAAGTTTCAGATTATTTGTTGTCCTGAAGACAACTGATGCCATGAGTCAATAAATCAGCTGTGGAGTGGGGACCTGGAAAGGAGACATTTGCTCTTATATGTGCCATGGGGGACTGGGTGGACATACATTAGTTCTCTGTTTTGACGTGTCCTGCAACCATTTGTACAACATACTCTAATACAGCGGTCCCCATCTTTTTGGCACCAGGGACTGGGAGGAATGGTTCAGGCAGTAATGCAAGCGATGGGGAGCAAAGGGGAGCGGCACATGAAGCTTTGCTCGCTCGCAAGCTACTCACCTCCTGTTGTGCGGCCCAATTCCTAACAGGCCGCAGACCGGTACTGGTCCACAGCCTGGGGGCTGGGGATCTCTGCTCTAGTAGACTTATACTGCCATATGGCCAGTGAAAGCTGCCTTCAGTAATAAATGCATCAACACAGAAGATTTCTATTATAGAATAAAATATGGAAAATATACAATACATATTTTTAGGTAAGATCATAATCACTGCCAGACTCATATTGTTTCTGTTTCCACCGTTCCTTTCTATTATAATTGTTCCTTTCAGTTATTTACTTAAATATGTATTGGCACATACTGCATTCCTGACATTGCATTAGGAGCTGGGGATACAGAGATGAGAAGAACATGGGAGAAAAAATGACACCTGCACAGATATATAACCACTATGCTACATATTATAGTGGAGGTTCACAGATGACAATGTGGGACAGTAAGGAAGAGAATGTCAGTGCCAGGGAGTGCCCGGATGCCTTTGTGCTCCCGGGGGTCCTTTTAGAGCTACAATTTTTTGGACACAGAGTTAACGACTGGAGTGGAGAGAGGGAAGTAAAAAGACCCATCCTAGGTATTTCATAGGATAGTTAGTGACACACTGTGACTAGAACATAGGCCCCTAAAACCCAGGTATCATTATTTTAGGTCTAGCGTCATTGCCACTATATTATATAGATCCACAGCTAGTTAGAGGGCCTAAGTTTTTAATCTATCTGATTTCATACCTAACCAAGGTCTTCGGTGCTTTCATCCAGAATTCTTTGAGATTTGTCTTTCTATATTTATATCTAGTGCTTTGCATAGTACCGGTCATAAAATATATGTTCCATAAATTTTTCTGAATAAATAAGTGAACGAATGGAGTGAGTAATATAGGTACAAAGCAAGGGTATAAGAAGGTAAGTTGATGATAGATGATAGATAGATAGATAGATAGATATCAGAAACACTTTTTGTATCCCTCAAATTATTCCAGAAAAAAAAAAAAAAAAAAACAGTTCTAAAGCTGACACTACTAGAAGTATTGTAAAATATTTTACTTTATTATTTTACTCAAGATTATAACATACTAATCAATTTTGACCATTGTTATCAATCCCCATTGCCTAACTAAAAAAATTAGAAGCTCCTCTCTTGTCATCTAGATATTAAATTTCAAATTATTAAGAATAATCCAGAGAAGTATTAGCACCAAAACTCTTTGGCAGAATAAAGGCCACAGATGCATAAAGCCAAAAATGTGAATGAAAGGGCACTATTCTAAATGATAATAATTATTATAAAGAAAAAGTTACTGAGATTGACTCAAGTTTTGCACTTTTTAATCATGACATTTTGGGGTAGTCGGCATGTACTTTTAATATAACTACATCAAAATATTATTAAATTAGACACAATAGTCTCACATACTGTTAATATTACTTCAAAGGAGTCACAATATCAGGTCCTAATTTTTACCTATTTAGTACATTTGAAGGAATAACGAAACAAATTCATCAAACTAAGCACAACAAAGAAAGAAAAACTTCTGTAAGAATCTTATGCCTTCCTCACTTAGTAATCTTGCAGATCAGAAATTACCGTCACATGAATATTACAGTTTATTTTCCAGACTGGGTGTTATTGGTAATATATCCAACTTCAATTAAAATTTTGATCGGCCTGTTAAATTTTTACTTTTATATTTTTTTTAATTAGCTGCTAAAGAGAACTTTACTTCTTCACTTTTCACCATACATGTCATCAATAACATTCTTTCTTTCCCGTTACTAAAAAAAAAAAACCTAAAAACTTCGATAATGTTTCCAAAGACTCACAATATTTTTCTTTTCCCTCACTCTTATGAGGAAAAAATGTTTAAATCTTCCAGATAGAATTTCTGCAGCTCACTTAAAGAATTCCACCTTCTCAACACCCTTGCATTTAACTTAATGTTTTTCAGATTTCCAAACTCTATTACCACAATGCTAAACAAATAACTAGAGTTCAAAGTTCAGAGAAAGAAACTTATTGGGTGAAAGGTTGAATAACTTGAAAGAAAAGTGTTACAGCACTAAAAAAGAGGTTTAACAGGTTTGGGACCTTTTGCCTGCTGGCGACAGCCCATTCTTTCTTATTTTGGCTCTTCACCACTAAGGTGTTAACTTTTTAGCTGCTGGGATTTGAGCTTTATTATGTTTTCTCCTTCCATTTACTTATTAAGTTAGAGGAAACATTACTTCATGGCCAAAACAATATTTCAGATTTTATGAATTAGCTTGCCTTAGGGAAAAACCAAGTTAAGTTTGTAGCCTAAATTTGTTCTCATATTTATAACCAAATTAATTCTGTAAACATGATTCTTAAGGAACACATTGAACCATTCAGGTTAAAACAGATGTTACTCATCCATGTAAAAACCTCAAATGTAATTCTTTATGTGTCTATCCACTCAGAAGGAGAAAGAAGGCAACCAAGCATATCCCAGTGAGACCAAAGGCATATACAAAAAGTATTACTACCATATTTAAGTTTTTCCTTTCCTCTTATTTCCCTCCTTGAGATTTTGGCAAAAAGGAGAAAGGAAATTTTGCAAAATCTGTTTTCTTTTTTTTTTTTTAATTTTTAAAGATTTCTTTTTGATGTGGACCATTTTTAAAGTCTTTATTAAATTTGTTACAATATTGCTTCTGCTTTATGTTTTGATTTTATGACCCTGAGGCATGTGGGATCTTAGCTCCCTGACCAGGGATCGAACCTGCACCCCCTGCATTGAGAAGTGAAGTCTTAACCACTGGACCACCAGGGAAGTCCCAAAATCTGTTTTCAAAGACTAGATAGCTTACCCATGACTTCAAGTGAAGAATAACTAACTGGTAATAATAATAGCCCCTCATAGGGAGCCACAGACTAACTAGGGGAAGGGCGAGTTGATGGGTTCTTGCAGAGATGAAAACATGAAAATTTGGTGCTGATGAGTTCATTCACCCCTTTCACTCACCTTTCCTTCATCCTCTACTAAGTGAGGTCCTCAAATATGTAAGACACAGTGCCAGGTACAAAATGTCACATCCACTGATAAAAGAGCCCTTTGAGACTGAATGAATAAAAGGAGAGGATTTATTTCAGATGGCTGAATGGAAATAGACCCTCAAGTTCAAAGAACATTTCCCCTTTTAAGTTGCATAAAACCGGGCTGTAAGCAGTATTACACTGTCTTGGTTTAAAAAGATGTAGAAAGAGCTTCCTCAGGTTCAGCTGTGGCCTAGTTGTGTACATATATGGGTTTGAACACAGCATGTTCATCAGCTGTGCTAACTTTTACTTGAGGTGAAACTAAGAACAGCCTGTGGCTACTCCCTAGCCTCGTGGTAATTCATGGAATTAAAGCTGTTACTCACCTAAATCATTTTCACCCACTGGATACATTTTCATAATCCAGTGTAATAGTGGGAAAAGTTTATTCTACCCTACAAGTTGAATTTTTCCCTTGAGTAATCTAGAGATACAGGAAAATGTGGATGGGGCTTGTTGTCCATCCAGGAGATATCTCTGGTGTATCCAGACTTTTAAAGAACTTTCTAGGTTTACACATCTCTTCTTAGTCAATTTTCCCACTTTATTATAAATATTTTTGCTTATGTCTTTATCCCCTTTAATAAGTCTCATTTAGGTATATGAGCTGGTTGAAAGCAGAAACTCTCTTATTGGCTTTAGGATTCTTGAATCTTGGCACATATTTGTGTGAACAGTTCAATATTTTTACCTGAATATGCCCCAGAGGAAATGGATCACGATTTTATAACTGGCGTGGCCATCTATGATAACTTCAGACTGGAGTTGGTCTTAAGAATATTTTTAGAGCAGAAATGGAGCATGGTCCATGCCTTTCAAACTGAATCAGCCAAAAGTCTACATTCACAAAGTTATTCTAGAATTTATCGGTTCCCAGAAAGTTCATACTCAACTTGGGCTTGGCTGACATTTGCAGGCTATTACTTCAGACAGGACATGTGTACATGGTGTTGGTGAAACACTTTTCAGACAGGCCAATCCAGAACAAAGAAGCAGGGCAAGAAAGAATGCAGTTTTTCCAGCAATATCTCTTCAGAGTGGCCAGAGACACGCCTAACAGGAAGTTCCAACAGGAGGCATCAGCAGTTATTCTCCAAGAACCATGCCCAGTGTTTTACCCTTCACTGCTGAAAAGGAAGGAGCAGCTCACTAAGTTTACAAGCAGTCCTTGTAGTTAACCATGAGTTATGTTCCTGGTAAAGGTATTGAAATTCACAATGATATAAGGAGAATCTGATTTTCCCATTGAAGCGATGTTATAACAGGGGATTCTGTGTCTAAGAGCCTATTACTTGATGACTGACAGAAATGACAGCAAATACCACCTTTAAGTAAATGCACAACATATTTGAGTGCTATAAGGTGTAAAGCTTTCCAAGGTGTAGGGAAGGCATTTAAACTGGGAGTATGATGATGAGTTCTTTTACTTTTATGAAATGGTATTTCTTTAAGACAATTCCTAAAGAGGATAAGGGAAAATGTAGAATTTAAAATGTTCAAAGCTGACATTGGGAGAGATGATACACAAGACAGGCAGAAAGTATGTCATCATGCAGAAAAAACCCAGCAACACGACGGGCACAGTGCCTGCGGAAAGGACCACAAGTGGTGGCATGACATGGCTGGACGAAGAGTATCGCACAGGAGAATCTCAGTCTTAAGTTTAAGTAAGACATAAATAAAAAATAAAACAGCCCATGAGCAAGACATCTAGCTTCCCAAGATCTCAAGTTCAAAGCAAGAGCAAGTGAGAGAAAGAAAGAAGGAGGGAGACAGGGAGAAAAGGAAAGAAAATGTAAGCAAGAAAGAGAGACAGAAAGGAAGGAAGGAAGGAAAGAATAGAAGGGAGGGAGTGAAGGAAGGAGATTGATTGATTAAAAGGCCTTCTGGCTAAACATACCAGATTTACTATTTCCTAGCAAAGATAACTAGTATTTCAAAACTAAGTTGTAAATGAAGTGTGGGCAGAACAGAGACGTGTCAGATAAGTTTCTGTAATGCTGTGTGTATTTTCAGAGTATTAGATTTAATGTGGTGGGTAGGATGAGACAGAAAAGACTTAGTTACTAGTAAACAAAACTAAACAAAAAGTAAAAGAAATTCTTTGCAAGTGTGGAGAAGACAATTGAGAGGTATCTCACATCCCCCTTTAACTCCAATGTGTTGTTTTTTGGTTTGTTTTTTTTTTGCGGTTCGCGTGCCTCTCACTGTTGTGGCCTCTCCCGTTGCAGAGCACAGGCTCCGAACGCGCAGTCTCAGAGGCCATGGCTCACAGGCCCAGCCGCTCCGCGGCATGTGGGATCCTCTCAGACCGGGACACGAACCCGTGTCCCCTGCATCGGCAGGCAGACTCTCAACCACTGCGCCACCAGGGAAGCCCCCCAGTGTGGTTTTAAAAGAGTTAAAAGAGTGACAGAGAACCCAATGGATATTTCCCATAAGTTCCAACTGAATCAGGAATCAGAAAAGCCAGGAAAATAGTATCCTTTCTTATAGTCTGATTGAAAAACAAACCGTTTTTTTTTTCAAAATTCTTTGAAATAGATGACGTTTTTGCATTAAAGAAGTAGAATCACAAAATCTAAATTACATCGAGGGGTAAACACTCAAAAATGGACACAAATACAATGATTTCAAATTATTTACGTTTTAAAAAAGCATTTCCCCTTTACCTTTAAACTGTGTGCACACACGTATGTGCGTATGTGTGCCTATGTGCATCTGTGTGCTGGAGCTCTCTCTTTCACTACATTTTTTCTAGTCATTTAAGAAGAAGCAAAGATTCCTGTGTGAATGCAGTTTGGCTTCTGAATCCAGAAGACCCACTCTGTGGATGACACACCTACTAGCATAAAAGGGTGAAATCCAGGTGCTTCCAGTAAAACTATGGAAAAGTCTGATTTCTTCTTCCTCCTGGACACACAGGTCATCTATGTTTTGCTACCTCCCTTGAAGGTGCCTGTGGACATATGGCTGGGATGACACCAAAGGAATGTCAGCACAGGGATATGAACCACTGTCAGGCTGGCCAAGAGAAAGACCCCAGCAACAATCCTCGTGCTCTTTTCCCCATTGCACCCTTCTGGAGCAGTCGTGGTAGCGACACACTGATGAAGCTAGAGCCACAAGATGGAAATAAACTGGGCCTCTGACTTACTTCTTGGTGGACACCTCCTTGGAATTTATGTGATCCAGAAATAAATTATATTGTATTAAGCCACTGATATGGGAGAGAATCATTATCTACAGCAGCCATCATCACCTTGACCAAGACAGTTATCCCACCATTTTCTTTACCCTTTCCTATTTTTATACCATCTGAGGGCTTGAGTCCCAGGAACATCTGGATCTAAAGAACTCTGAGCGGCCTCACCCATGTCATCAGCACTGTCGGGTACTCACTTTGATGTCTGATATCTGTCACACAGGTATTGCATGAAGGGAAATAACTTTTTAAAGTCTCTGCTCTATTCCAGGAACTTTCATAATCTTCCCAGTATCCTCATGACTGTCATTTTCAGATCAGTGAGATAAGCTGAAGAAAGGTTAAGGGCTGTGTACTGTAAATCTATAGGAGACATGATTCACATAGGTTCATGTATGCGTAATGCCCTCTAAATTCACTCAGTGTGCAACCCACACAAACCGAATGTAACTTGATAGGTGGTATCAAGAGGAAATCTATTCTTCCTTCATGATATCTTTTCAATCTTCAGTTCTTGACACTATTTCTCTGCTTTTTCCTTCGTGAAATTTTTCACTCATTGGGAAGGTTGTGGCACAATTCTCTTTCCGTCACGGAGACTATTTACCACTGGATTGTTAGATCAGCTCTTCCTTGCCATTAAAAAACCCTGTAATTCACTGGGAAATGGGAAATTTTTCCAGCCATAAAATTATTTTTCTGTTTCTCAAAAGCAAAGATTTCATTAGGGGGTTTATCAATAACTCAGGTATCACCTAATAATGATCTGTTAGATAAAAATTGTAGAACAAGCAGGGAGAAAGCACAAAATTTATTTTTATATGATCTTATTTTTTATTCATCTTTTTTATTGAGTGAAAGTTCAAGCTATTTATTTTAAAATTTTTATTGGAATATAGTTGATTTACAATGTGTTAGTTTCAGGTGTACAGCAAAGTGATTCGGTTTTATATATATATATATATATAAAAAGTTATATAAAGAATATATATATATATTCTTTATATATATATATAAAGTTATATAACTTTATATATATATAAAAAGAATATATATATATTCTTTATATATATATATAAAGTTATATAACTTTATATATATATATTCTTTATATATATATATAAAGTTATATAAAGAATATATATATATTCGTTTTTAGGTTATTTTCCATTGTAGGATACTACAAGATACGGAGTATAGTTCCTCATGCTATACAGTAGGTCCTTGTTGGTTATCTATTTTATATAGAATAGTATATATATTTTAATATCAAAGAATTTTTTAGAAGCAAACTTGTCTCCATTAAATTACCAAAGAATGAAAAAAACAAGCTGAGGCCTGATTTATCTGTGTAACGTCACCTCAAGTTCTCAGGCAACTGACTTTCCAGTTATCTTGTGCAGACCTGGCCCATTACAAAATTTCTGGAAAACTTCTCATTGGTCATAATTATCCTCAGGGCATTATGGCCATGCCCCTTTACAGGTTTCTCCTACATGAATCGAGAATTAAGTGGGGGGGAAAAAAATCCACCTGCATAGAAAAAATAAAATCTGTCAGCTTAGCATTTTGTTTTAGGCATTACATAAGCAAGCATTTTACATGTTCCAACATAAGTTGAAAGGTTCTAATGATTTTTTCTTAATTGCAATGATTAGGAAGGTGTAGTTAAATAGAACCCCACTAAGTGAAGGTATGAGCCATAATAGTCTAAAAAAGGCTCATCAGACGGAGCCTCCTGCAGCTGGGAAGCATCAGGGAACAGCAGCTCCCATGGAGATGCTCCAGCACCATGCAGAGCTGTGGGAGACTGCACAAGTGACAGGCTTCTCAGCAGCAATCTGGAAAACTTATGATCCGTCCTCAGAGATCACTAGTGAGAAATGGATGGATTGTGAGGTTTCCACTAGGTAAAAGAATATGTTATGTGATTCATAACAAAGTAAAAATGTAAATGCATGAGAAAGATTGAACGATCATTTTATTTAAAGAGGACAAATAAGACTTTCCATCAAATTCTCATTTACATGGGTTATGCAAGTAAGATACTGAAATATTTCTTTTTCTTCAGCTTCCTTAACTAGCTGACTCAATTGCTAGCATTTATTGAACACTTACTAAGTGCCAGACAATGCCCTGAGCACATGGTCATCATTGTCTAATGTAATTATTTAATATCAGTCATTCAGACGAACAATATTTATCAAGAACCTTTGGGGGAAGTAGATAAAAGCCAAATGCTGCAAGGGAATACAATAAAGATAATTTTTCAGCTCTCCTAAAGTTTGTCAGCATAATTGGGGAAATAAATGTGCAGGCACACACATAGAAAGTACAAATTAATATGGCATTGAGTGAAAATGATTGACAGGAGGCAGAAGGGTGATCTGGAAGGACAGGCTGACCAGTCTAGAGAACCTTCCACACTTGAGAACTTAGGAAGGAACACAAGTAGAGCATTCAGTTGGGAAGGTGTGCTTCCCCCAGAGGGCTGAAATCATTATGGAACATCAGAGCAGAGGGGAAAGTCTAGTGCTTATCATTATGATGACAATTTTCACATATATTTATTGACATAAACAAAACCCAGACCTAACTTTCAACTTTGCATGTTTTTCCATTTTCACACACACACACATGCACACACAATTCACCATATTAAAAATATTACTTGTCAGTGATATGTTGACTAATTTTGACAACAAAAAAAAAGTCCCGGGATTTTTCTGTTTTCCACATTTGGCTATTTATAAAGTGAAAACTAATCAGATCATTGGCTATTTTCCCTCTATTTTTAGCAAAATGAACTCAAGCACTTGTCTAAAAATCTTGGATTTAAAAATATATGTCGGGCTTCCCTGGTGGCGCAGTGGTTGAGAGTCCGCCTGCTGATGCAGGGGAATTTTTTTTTTTTTTTTTTAATTTCTCTTAAATGTCTCTATGAGCTGGGATGGGGTTGAGATTCCCCACCTTACTATGTATATAATTAGGGCATAGGTGTGCGCTACTATATACACTGCATGTATGTGACTGAATTTCTAATTTGTTACATCAAAATGAAAACTATTACCTTGAAGGATAATTATTACAATTTCCCTGTAAGAATAAAATACCACCAAGCAGCACACCTCAGGGAATAAATATGCATCATACTTTCTTGAAATTTTCACACAATTCAGGTCAGGTAGTTGATACAGCCATAAACTACACTATGTCTGAAGTTCTAAACATCACTTTATTCAGTTGGCCTCATGGTTGAGAGCAGAAGATGTTTACTGCCAGAAGCCACCCTTCTTGCCCATTCATAGCCAGCTCGTTGTAAATAAACATATAACCTGTGCAAGGTAATTTAAGGATGCGCCTTAAAGGAGATATTAAAAGTTCACAGAGAGAAAGAGGGAAGATAAAAGATCTCATGAATAAAGTCGATGGCTGCAGGCTAGGTGGTTATTAAGTCTCAAGATGTTTTTCCTTCACTTTTCCTCACCACCGAAATAAAAACAATTATTGCTCTGATGCTCTAAAATTAGAACACATTTGTCGTTTTTAAAGGCAGCCACAATTGAACTTGAGCTCAGCAGTAAAAACGGAGGCAAAGAAAACAGTTGTGCCCCACACCTGCCCTCTCCAAGTGTGGCATCAACCAGGTAGGAGAGCTGTCAGCCAACAAGACTCTGGGTTTTACGCAGAGGGGCCTGGGCGAAGAGTCCTCGTAAAGGGGATTTAAGAAATCCCAGTGGATGCTTTCCTAAGGCAGGGATGCTACAGAGCACATCTCTATTACACAGAGAGCGCTGCTAGCACACCCTGCGCGGGGATTGGCTGCAGCCCCACCAGAAAGGTTTGCTTTATTATTCCAGATGGCCAGCCTTCAGGGACTGTGCTACCGTGTTCGAGAAAACCCGGGTTATTAAATAACTTTATTCCCTGCTCTCTTCTACAGCTGCGCAGAGAGAGCTTTGCCTAAATAATCAATTATTAATGACCACAAGCCTCTACCTCACTTGAGCTAAGAGGAAAACGTCACAATACGTAATTCTGGTTCAATGTCCAAAGTGAGTTGCCCAAAGGAGGCTTTTATTCAGAAAATGCAATTGTGTCTGTCTCCCCCAGACCACATTTTCCTCAACTTCCTTAGACATCTCAGCCAAAAAAGGTTTGGCCAGTGCCCTTAATTACTGAGATAATTGTCTTAGTTCTCTCTTCACTTTGCTAATGTAGCTCTGGCTTTGAATCTTAACCGTTAGATCATTGTAATTGGAAAAAAAAACTGGATTATGACTCAATGAATACTAATCTAGTCTTTTTTAAACAATGTTGTGAAGAGAGGGAAAATTATATATATATATAT
>NW_020175667.1:3028391-3135517 GCF_003031525.2 Neophocaena asiaeorientalis asiaeorientalis
ATCTTTGGGAGAGAGAGAGAATATATGTACATAGACTATATTTAAAGTTACATTAACTTTATATTAAATATATAATTATATAGATTCAATCATATACATAAGGTAAAAACAGATTTCCAAGGGAGAAATACTCTCATATTTCCAAGCACAAATTTTGAAATGGCTTAAATAAGGAAATTAGTTTTCTGCCATGTAAATATTTGTGCTTACAAGTAATCTAGTGTTCCAACATAAATGTGTTTAAAAAAAAAAATAATAATAAAAAGCTAAGGCTGAGGGATGTGGACTATGAGAAAGCCCTGATTTTGTGCCTTCACTAAGTATTGCTTGTCGTATCCACGGGTCACAAGTCTTCCAAAGCTATGAATACACATTCCTCGCCCACCTCTCACCATCATGAGGTGAAGGGCAAGCTCCAGCCTGGGATGGGAGAGAAGGGTTGTCCTCTATTCCATCAGCCCACCAGCTTCCACTTTTCAGGATAAAGTAGCAAACTGCTAGCTTTTAGTGTGAATCCTGTGGCGATTCTGGGAGAACTGGCTTTCGTTTTAATGCTATTGTAAAATGTCTAGAGATGCTTAGCTACAAGGCACTATAAAAGTTTGATATTATTGTTAAAAGGACACAGCAAAGCTATTAATAGCAAAGTTTCAGCTGACTGCAAAAGCACAGGGACTGACGAGTAAGAGAATCCAGGAGGGTTTTTGTAGGAGGGTTTTGTTGTTGTTTTAATTTTTGTTTTAAAGTCTTTCCATCAACAATTTTACAGGATATAGCTATTCGAGGTGCTGCAAATAGGGACTTCATATCAACTTTTCTTTGCTTCAGAGAGGTTATAATTTGACTGAACTGAAAAGCATAAAAACATACATCATCCTCAGAATAATCAAAGAAAGATGAATTTATTAACCAACAGAGTAAATATCTTGTTCCTAATTCTGGTCCTTAATTCTTTCTAACTTTGATCCAGTCCATGGAAATGTTGCTTTTTTTACCACATCTTTTCAAATATCTATATGGTGTGTCCAGATCCATTTTTCTGGATAATTCAGATTCAAAACACTCTGGTAATTGAAAACTGTGTTTGAATGTTCAA
This sequence comes from Neophocaena asiaeorientalis asiaeorientalis, assembly GCF_003031525.2. NCBI lineage: Eukaryota > Metazoa > Chordata > Mammalia > Artiodactyla > Phocoenidae > Neophocaena > Neophocaena asiaeorientalis. The sequence continues at coordinate 3,029,488 of NW_020175667.1, forward strand.
TAGCATTCCCTCAGCAAACAGGTACTGAGCATCTTTTATCTGTAGTCATTGAATTGGCTTCTGGGGATAAAATACTGAGTAAACATGAGCATGGTGCCTGCCCTCATGGAGTTCAGTAAACCAGGGAGACACACATTCATCACATCACCTCCCAGAAAAGCATAAAATTCTAACTGATGCAGGTGCTGCGAAGTGGTTCAGGGGACTATGCATGTATAAAATAGGGTATATGACTTAGCCAAAGAAAGCATTCTTGAAAATCATAAGAGCTAATATTTATTGAAACTTACTATAAATTATAGTTCAAAGCACTTAGATGTATTTTTTTATTCAACCATATGAGATGAGGCCTGGATTTTAAACATTTCCTAAATGGAGAAGTTGAACAGGTAAAACATGGTTGTTTTTTTCAGTAGGATTTGTTGCAATGATGATGCAAAATTGGAGAACTAGAAATATTCTTCTCATTGCTGAACATAGTGTGCCCAGGCTCCTAGTGAGCTGTCCTTTTCCTGAACATACACTTCTGGGTCAAGTGTAACGATAGTGAGAGGGTTAAACAGATCCTGTATACACTCATGAGTTTTTGACAGCTTCTGTTACTCCATAGTTCCAGCCTACCATTCACATTACAATGAAATGAATACTTACACCCTTCATTTAATCTATGTTTCATCCTGATGACAAGGTGAAATTACCCATTAAGAAAAACCTAGCTAGAGGTGAAAAAACAAAGTTTTTCTACTTCTCTTTTAGACCCCACATGAACCTGATGAGTTCAATCTCAAGCCCAAATTGAGACTTTTAAGCTCAGATTCTATTTCCTTTCAGCCCAAATCTGACCTCTTTATGCAAATAAAATAAGGGCTTAAAGATGCTTTTTAAAAACATTCATTGGGGTTTTTGGACACCAAAAATGTTTTATTTTTTAAAAAATGCAATGAGTTAAGTTTAAACAAATCTGAAAATATGGGTCAAATTTTCCTTAATGTACACTTGGGCTTGAAAATTAAGGGAAAAGTACTAAGAAAAAACTTTTCCTGGTTGTGCCAGAATAAGAACATTTGGGCAAAAATTGGCAACAATTGACAAATCTAAGGTATAGCCAGTTAGTTTCACCCACCTCTTGGTGACAAAACCATGGGTACCATATTGTTATCATTGAAGAAAGTGTGGAGCATCCGGATGGAGGATGTTGGAGAAATAAATATTTTTTTTTCTTCCAGAACTTAAATTCTTATATGTACACACAATTATTTCATTCTGTTAAGAAAAGGATAGAGACATATTCTAAAAACATTCTGACTTGGCTTCTCATGGTATATTAAAACATATTATAGAGGCACAGACTCAAAGTTTGGAGGTTTAACCCCAGGGAGAGAAAATTATGGTTCTCTCCATTTATCCATGAACCCTACAGCTGGTAAGACTGCACTCTGTTAGTAATTACACTGAACAGATGAGGGATTTTTAATTTTTTTTTTTTTGACCTGCCGTTAAACACAATTTGCTTGTTTTATTTTTGGTTAAAAAATGATGAGGCAGCACCAACCCCAGTTTCACCCCAGAGCTGTTGATTTTTCCCCCTCTTTCCTAATTTGTTTCAGACGAGGAGTGCAGATTCCCATTTTAGTGGGAAACGTTTGCTGCCAAGACCTTCAGGGGCTTTATCTGCAGTTTATTTTGTTAACTACAAGTTTTAGATTGTTGTGAGTTTTTTTTTTTTTTTTTCCTTCAAACTTTGCAATGGAAAAGTTCATCTTCTGCTTTTATGAAACAAATTTAAAGCAAAAAGGAAGGGAAGGATGGGTTTGGAGTAGGCGAAAATTGTCAGCAATGGTCTAAAACCAATGATATTTATAAAGAGGAATCATAAAATAATACAAATGAGTTCACTGACTTAAAGGTTTTAGAGCCTGGTCCACACTCCACTCCCACCCTTCCCCTTGTAATTCAAATTTAACACTAATAAAAGAGAGGAACTAAAGATAATTGGCTAGAATCAAGCATTACATAGCAGGCATTTCACAAGCTGACCCAGCTAAGCAACTGCAACTCAATGCGTTTTAACTTACGAGTTCAGAACAAAAAACAATGGTTCATGAGGTGGAAAGAATGTGGTACAACACCCGCATTGCCCTAGCTGGTATTTATAAAGTTTTGGCAAAATTTCATAACAAATTTTAAAATAATGTGAAAGTGTCCTGTTTCCGGTTTCTACCCTGCACCATGCCTGTCTTGAGGATGTTGTGGTTAGGGCAAGTGGCCAAGAATTTTGCCTGGCAACAGGAATGGAACAGACAAGCACTAATAATCCTCACGTTTGTACAGGACTTTCTGATTTGATGTTTCAAGGAACTTCATATAGATCCTCTCATTTAGTTCTCATCACAAGCCAGGTAGACCAAGATTGTTTTATTTCCCTGATGATGAAACCAAGGTTAAGAAAGTTGGGGGACTGGTCAAGGCTACATAGTTGATAAGGATGACTGTAGAAATTTAAATGCACTTTTCTGACCCTTAGACCAAAGAATTTTTCATCAAGATTCAAATGTGGAATAACTACCCCAAATCCTCTTTGTTGCCCTCTTTCTCTACTTCTCTATAAGGCTTCCACTGACCTTCCCCACAATCACACAGGGCTCTGTGTGTCTCCCCAAGAGTACCACTGGAAGAATGTGGAACTCCAGTGGATATACCACAGCAAACGATTCACCTGAGGCTGACCCACCTAACCATAGAAATTATAGCTCTCATTCACTGATCAATATTTGTTTAAAAACACCAAAGCAAATCATCTAATTTAAAAACCCATGTGAAAAATTCAGGCTAATGGCATCTTTTGCTGCTATCATTAAAATCCCAAGTAAGCAGGACAATCTATAAAATTTAGCTAAATAGATGTCTTCTTCCGTGTTATACATTGTATCATGTGAAATGTGTGCTATGCCCATCGGGTGAATAGCAGTGTGACTGAAGGAGGAACAGTGGACTGGAAAAGAAAGGCTTGGGGCAAGAAAAACCTGGGTTATTATCTTATTTCTCCCATTTAACAGTTATGGGACTTTGGGCATGTTATTTCACCTCACTGAAACTTAGTGTCTCCGATAAAACTGTTCCTTTAATCTGACAGGATTCTTGTGAGGATTAAATTAGACAGCACATATCTTGCATCCCCACAATCTTAGCCCCTTTGTCGAATTCTGTTCCAAATATTTTCACTGATGCTTCAGGAGCTCATTCTTCAGCTTTGGTTTTCCAGATGTAGTCCTGGTTTGTTGCTCTAGCAGTTGAACTGTCTTGTGACCAAATTAGTTATGGTGTAATTTGCACAAAATAAAATGGCAGAGAGTTAGAGAATTCTGTGATGCAGATTTTTTTTTTTTTTCCCTACAGGAGAACTGCCCACTCACTGATGGGTTGTGGTAAGGATTGAGTGAAGTGGGAAAGAGGTAAATACATGGAGCAGATACTACTAAATTCTTTAAATATACTATTTCGTTGAATCTTCTCAACAACCTGGAGTAGAGACTTGAGCAGTTATATAATTGTACAGCAAATAGATCAACTATTTATATAGCCAAGCTCAGGAATTAGTAGTGAAAACATTATTAACTAAGTTTGTAAGTGAATCCTTCAGGTATTTATCTTAACTCTCTTCTTCTCTTTGTTCACTGTAAATTGTCAGCCCTACGATAATTTATTCTGTTAACTTAATTGGCACTGAGGCCAATTCAGGTCTAAATTATTCACATTGTCTTTCAAATTATCCCAACATTAAAAGGATATCCCCACTTCCCCTTGTTTTTGCATGGGGTTTCATCTACAACATGACAACCCACCTACCATAAAATTGTGAGCATATGCTCTGGCTGGTTTGTCCCATCTTGGGGCTGGAGGAGGATAAAACAAATTTTTCTAGTTTTAAAAATTAGATCATTGGCCTTGTAAGAGTAATACACATTATCAGCTATTCTAGGCCCTTGAGCCAAAGGACTTTCTGTAGGTTTAGATACAGGATTATTCTAAGATCCTAAGAAACTAAAAAATTTAGTGAAATTTGTCAGGCAGTTATACTGAAAAGTTAAGGTGGATGTGGGGTCATGTGAGGATGAAGGGGTATCCACCTAAAATGTAAGCCAAATCTTCTATTTTAGATGACTTTTCAACGTTGAGGTTTCTTTCAAAGCTAAGTATTATAATACAATTCTCAAAGAGAAAAAACAAGATAGAGCTAAAGTTGTAATTTTTTTAAAATTCCCTATAGACTCATCATCATTATTTTATTCTCCTCCACCAAGTCCTTTAGATATTTTTTTCCCTTCTTGATATATACTGGATTTAATATAAAAGTTGTATGTACATGGATATTAATACTTCTTTGAACTGAAGACTATTCAGCAAACGATTGAAATACATTGATAAATACAGTACAGATTTCATACGTATGGTATCCTTCAAGAACTAAGTAGAACTAAAATTAAAGCTGGGAGATTCAACAATAAACATATGTCTTATGAAAAATAAAACTAATTTCATACTATCTTAAAAGCATTACTCAATTTTAGAACCGCAGGAATGTATAGGACTTTAGACCACCCTATGCCATTTCAAATTTGTGGGTTTGAGTATTTCCAGTTTACACCTCCTTCCTAGATTAAAATTAAGGCATCCGTGTACCATTTGGCTGAAGTATCCACTTAACTTGAGATGAAAGGTGATTCCTTGTAGAAGCATGCAAGTATATGAGGTTTTCCCCAAAACATACCAGGTACATGCCACAAAGTGGTAGGAACTGGGCCAAGAATTTAAAATAGAATTACTATGTTTTCTCTTCTCCTTCTAACTGTACTTTTCTTACACACACTGAACCGCCAAAAGTTGAGGGTGAAAGGATCCCAGACCTACCCATTTTAACTTGTTGTAAATTGGATCAGTTCAGCCAAATTTTCTTGCATACAAGAACAGATGGTATGATATTTTATCATAAAATGACTTTTCCTTTGCTTTACTGTAAAAAAAAAATAAAAATCCAACCCCAAATGACAGTATATTTTTCACAGACCTGTGGCCTGTTATAATCTGAGCTTGTTTCAGCTCCCTGATCTAATTTATGGTTGAGTATGGCTTCTTATGTGTCCTCAGATGTACAAAATGAAAAAAAACCCTTTTGCAAATGGAAATATATTTTTCTGTTTGCATGATATGTGTGTGTTTAAGAAGAGGGAAAAAAGAGTTTACCCAATTGGAACAAAGAATGTTCCAATTGTTCAGATAATGGGCTCCCTACTTTACTCATCAGCACATTGTTCTTTCACTTAAAATTAATTATAGAACATTCTCGAATGTGTACCCTCTGCCTGTGTGTACACAGAGTGGACAGTTGAAGAAATCACCGGAATATTTCCAGCAGAAAAATACTTTATTTAAAACATACAATTGATTAACAAAATGTAGAGGATTCTGTTTGAATTATTAAGAGAATTGTATGTTCTTAATTTCCTTTTTGTGTGAGTAGTCATCTTTTAAATAATTCATGTTCCCTTGTGACCAAGTTCTTCCCTTGCTCATATGTACTTTAGAGATGACTATAGAATCTGAACCTGCAACACTTTACCATGAAAATTTAAGAATATTCAATGAATTTCAAAATATCCCAATATTTTTATTCTTCCCTCTCTCTACAAGGTATGTTCTCTCTCAGTCTGTATCACATTCTATACCATCAAACTGACAGAATTTAAAGAAATTCAGGGTTTTTTGGGGGGAGGGGTTTGCTGTGTGTGTATGTGTGTGCTTCTTGTTTTCTCTCAGAGAAATGGAAAATTTAGTTTTTGTTTCTGTTTCACATCTAGTTTCCTCAGAAACGCTGTTACCATCTGAAAGTCTGAACTAGGGAGGGGAGAGTGAAGCCAAATCAAGGTATCCACTTAGCATGAATCCCTTTACAATCGTGTTAAATGGAAGTTGTAGGTGGTCTTGGTAGAGAGACTAATAACTGAATGGGAAAGGAGTCACAATTCCCAAAGTGGACTTGCTAATCCCCAGGCAGTGTCATAGTAACAAGAATGTACCAGATGGTTCTGCTAATTCCTCGATGCACCTACTGCTGAAGTGAGAAGGGGATTCAAGCTTTGCAGTTGGGGTGCTGTCCGTCACCAGCACCAAATTTAGTCCCAAGAAACCAAAGGAAACTATGTCAGGCCTGTCTTGTAGCATCTTTCTGATTCATAGCCAATTCACAATGTTCCATGAAGGGTTTGCAATAAAGAGTAATATGCTGGGGAAATTAAATCGTGAATTGAAGCTGTTAATTACACACACATTGGTTTAAAGCTGAAGCAAATACTTCTATCTGCCCTTTGTTGCCCATTTTGCTTGCCTGCCTGTTCCTCTACTGCTGCTGCTCGGTCTGTTTCTCTCTAATCTACCGCCCAGACCACTTCCACTACCCAATTCTAAGCACTAACACAAATGTAAATTGTGGCCTAGATTGCTGCTACTGGGGTGTGGAGAGAGATGCCAGATTCTGTAAGAGCCTAGATGTGCCTAGGATCAACTTCCATGTCCTTGCTGATTGAGAGCCTTTTCTCTTATCCATCACTTTCCTCTTTGGTTTCCTAACCAGCTTCATTCTTTGGCCAATCATGTGGATTTCCCATGCCTATTTACATGTGTTTTTCTTGGCATAGAAGAGATCACATCTACATTTGAGACCTCCAAGCCAACTTACTTTGCACTGAAGTTCCCTTATTTATTTTTCTTCCTCATTATAAAGCCTAAAGAATGACTTAGCCAACATTTCCCTCCAGCAATAATTATCTGTCTAACTGTGTCATCCCCCAGTTGTTAAGGTATGATTGACCATGATAGTGTACTAACCTAACTTCCATCCCTGCCCTCTAAGAGCTTTTCATCAAAGAAGTGGTTTAGTAATTCTGAACTCTAAGGCTACTGTCAAGTCAAAAAAGAGAGAAGAACACAGGCCAAGGCATAGATGCTCTGGCACAGTGTGCTTGGAGGATGGTGAGCTGGTGATGGTGGTAAATGATGGTGCAGGATAAGGTATAGCAGGAGATGAGCTGAAAAGAAAGATTATGTTCCAATCATGATGGTGCTTAGGCACCAAGAATTTGGATTTCATCCAGTAAGCAGCAGGAGGAAATCAGTGGACATTTTTATCCAGAGACGGTACCCACTTCATTTTTTAAAAGGCAAAAAAAAGTACTGATGGTTGTTACAGAGAATTAACTGGGGAAGAGAAAAAATGAGTGAGAGAAAATCTGTTGCCACCATCAGGACAAGAGATGTTGTGACCTAGTTTGAGGCACTGGGAGTGTGTGAATAGAGAGGAGGGTGTGCTTGGGCACATTTCTGAGGCAAAGTGATGGATGGTACTTAGTGTTCTATTGATGTGATGGGTGAGAGGGGAGGGTTTAACATGGATAGGTAATGACTTAACTAAAAGAGGGAAGGAGAAAGAGCGGATGTTGCCCAATAATATCCAAATTTTTAGTTACAGTCAATCTGAGGTACTTACGGAGCCTCCAAGACAAGATGCCTGTAGATAGTTGAAAACAAAGCCCGGTTTGGAGTAGTCAGGGCTGAAGAAAGAGACAGGTGATCATCAAAGCCACAAGAGTTATTGGAATTGCCTACAAAGAGAGTGGAAAATGAACAGAACTGGAAACAGAGCCATCAAGACTACCAGCGTTCAAGGAGGAAGCAGTGGAAAAAAAGCCAATGATTGAATCTGAGAAGAAATTAGTTGAAGAGAAATTCAGGGCAGGAGTTTGGGGTCAGTAGATGCAAACTGTTACATATAGAACAGATAAACAACAAGGTCCTACTATATAGCACAGGGAACTCTATTCAATATCCTGGGATAAAACATAATGGAAAAGAATATTTTAAAAATGTGTGTATAAATAAATAAATATATATATATATAACTGCTACATATATGTGTATATATAACTGTTGTATTAATTTTTGCTTACTGCACAAATTAATACAACATTGTAAATCAATTATACTTCTATTAAAAATAAATTTAAAAAATTAAAATAAAATCCATAAGCAAAAAAATTCAGGGCAGGATTCTTGCTATAACATCCAGAGAGTAAACTTGCCAGCTGAGGGACTGGAATACAGGCTACAAGGGACTGTGTAGGCTCCACTGCAAAGTGGCAAAGTGGGCATTACCTGGTCTGAAAGGTTTTCCTCACTGAAAGCTGTTACAACCCCAAAGAGGCTTTGGGAGTCAGTATCTAAAATTTTCCATTTGAGTGGGAATGTTGTTGTTTTTGAAACCAGCTAAGTAGAGTGGAGATTTTCCAGATTATTCACGTTATTCAGTCCTTGAGAATGCATTTAGCAGTGAATTGAAGCAAAAGTGTTCTCAGTTTAAATAATGAATATAATGATCATTGGTTTTTGTGTTTCATTTAACAAACATCAACCTGACCTAAGTTTTTTGTCTGTTTTTTTGTGGTTTTGTTTTCTTCTTACTGATGTATATTTCTACTTTTATTTATTTGTTATTAGCTTGGAATTCTGGGGATGATTTACTGTGACTGATGAACATTAAATCAGAAAATCATTATTTAGTCTGTACTGAGGACAAATACTATGTTACATCTATGGTGGATACCTCTGTTCTCAAACTAATGCTTTATTTATTTAGCTGTTCATTTTAGAAACATGAAAAGCATGTTTAAAAAACCCCAAATTAGCCTTGGGAACAGATGAATAAATATGAAAACAATTTATCCCTTTAACAGCCTAATAAAATATGTTTTCATTATGCTAACTGACCCTGATAAATTCAATAGCCATCAGTTAAATATATCCATCATCCTCAAGAAGTACATCCAAATGTTTGCTCATTTTCTGATCCTCAATGAGCCTTGGTCACATGATGATCATTAATTGTGACATCTATAATGTAATACTTTTTTGGCTTTCAGTTTTAAAAAGAATTGGTAAGGTATCATTTCACCTCAAAGAAAGAAATGTTTGCAATCCTACTTTGAGCTGTTTTCCAAATTTTGATTTAAACTCACTTGATTTCTCTTCGGTTCCTTTAGAGTTTCTCAACAGCCACTTTAATTATCTTTTGCTGTTACACAAGTGATAGCATCAGTTTCGTTTTCTAAGTAGGAAGCACTAGGTTCTGACTTTGCTCTCATGTGGTAGGGATTGAAGTTGTGAATTCGGGTTCTCGCTGTTAGTAGTGACAACCACAGTTTTCTAAGGATGTCCAATGGATAGCATAGGGCATGGGACATCAGTTTTTGCTCCTCATTCTGCATTTCAGGAGGATTAATAGGATAAATGAAGGAAAAGAGAACCTCTCTAGATGCGGGATAATCAGAGCCCCTCATATTGCCTCTGAAAGTGAGTGCATCACTCAGGACCCCAAGACTGATAAGCTTAGAATGAGCTTTCTCACAGCCAGACCAAGGCAGCCACCCTCGGTGGGTCACACTGGCAGGCCTGGGGGACATCGTGGGCCACTCTCCCCACGTGAGCAGAAATTTACGAACACCTAAACATGACTAATACGCAACCCAAGAGAGCCTTTCCAGCCATTTCTGGTTCTTCAGTCAATAGCCTGTCACGTGATTTTCTCTTCTAACCCTTCTCACAGGGCATTGCCTCCAAGCTCTAAAACCAGGACCACGTGCTCTTGTTTGCACATCTGGCCTGGGCAAGCCTGGCTCCAATTTAAAACCTACATGTTGGCCCAGTTCCATTATTGGACAAGGAAATTCTGTTAACTGGTGGGCTCATTTGCATATTATTACCCAGAATGCCTACCCAGCTCACAGCTGTTTCCCAGACACTGAGTGGGGAGACGGTGGGGGAGAGGTGATGCTTTGGAAACAGAGAGATGTGTGTATATATTACTCAAAATTCTTTTCCCTCTGTTTTCTATTAAGAAAGAAAATGTAATACAAAATTACAAATCTTTACCTGAGAGAAAACGTTCACCTTATTTTCAGGAAATTTAAACAAATGGAGACCAGAAAAACTAAACCGCCAGTTAATGCTCTATTTATTTATGCAGATAAAAGAGAGAGTAACAAACTTCCATTCTTTATTTCCAACATTTGCCAAAGAACTTTCTTTTTTCTTGGGGATCGAACACTATTTTTTTTAAAGTGATGTTAAATTGATAAAAATGGAGGGCCTCCGTGGGACTAAATTTTGATAAAAACCACAGTCAGGAAGGATTTTACTTGGATAAATGGGAGCCACACCATTCTTCTTTTCAAATCTGAGCTCACTTAGTCTCAATGTAAACTTCTCTATTGTTTTCTGAAAAATATCTAAAAGATTCTGGGCAACAGCTGGGAAACTAGGCTCTCAGTACAAAAAGAAAAAAAAAAAAATGACTACGTAGACTGTCCACAGTTAAAGGTTTCAGGGTTGCTTTCTATGCTTACATTTTCTATCCTTTACATTTTATTTTACAAAAGGAAGGAATGCTTCATTCACAACAGAAAGACCAAAAAAAAAAAAAAAAAAAAAAAAAAAAAAAAGAAAGAAAGAAAGAAAAAGGAAAAGAAAAGAAAAAGAAATAAAATAAAATAAAATAAAAATACTATAATTGCTTTGGGGACTGAAGTTAAAACACAGGTGTTTTGAGGGGAACATAAACATTTTTTCCTAAATGAGGCGTTGAGGGCTGGGAGAAGGGCAGTAAAATTAGTAGAATTACTGCCTGATTTTAACCAGATGATTGCTGCAGTTGGACACCAGCGAGTTTTCATTAGGGACTCTAATTTACAAGCCATTCAACACATTCCAGTGGAACACAACAACTCCCCCAGGTCCTAAAGAATGCCAGCTCTCCCTCTTTATGGCAGAGATGCCGAACTGAAAGGGTTTTAAAGGCCAGCACGACTAGGAAATGGAGCTCAGGCTCTGTGAACTGGAGATGATCACATCATGGTCTCCCTGAAGGAGACGGTTGCAGGGAACTGACTTCTTATACGCAGCTCACCCACAGTTTGGGAACATGTGGTCCCTCGGTGCTGTGCTAGCAGCCGTGGTGTGTCAGGAGATGTCCATGTGGTACTCGAGGAATGTTATTTGTTTGCATAATCCAGTGATAGATTCGCTTCTAATGTGCAACTAAAAAATGATGTCTAACCTTGTTTCCTTGGACAATCGGGATTGCTGGCTGTGCAAGATAAATAATTTTCTAATGTTCCACGGCTTTCATATTCCTGGTGGAGTCAGGATTTCTGTGGTCTCCCCCTCATGTGTTGCACCTGGACAGTCTATGCATTTTTATTGTGATTTGTCAGGGCTGGAAAGCAATGTGGCAAGGTCAGGAGTTCAAGTTCTGCTTATCATCTCAACCTGCTCTAACCTCAACAAGGTGAGAAATTGTATGAAATCATCCCAAACCAAACTCATCTCTTGAAGAGGAGAGAGCAGTCTCTCAGGGAATCCTAAAGAGCTTTTTTATGTAACCCAGAAAACAGAACAAGCAGGTCTAGACCGGTTTAGGTCTTGAATATCTTGGGATTGAAGCCTGGTATCTTTAAAGCATTAGAAGTGAAACTTGCAGAAGTTAACACAATGTTAACCAGAAGAGTTGGCCAAGATCAAGCCCCTGAATACTTCTACAGTCACAGAATCTCTACAACTGTTGAAAGTAGCCTGACATTTGCAGGGTTGTAATTCACTTAGTGAGCACTGGTTAAACTTGGCCATAATGTTAGAAAAAATTGGCAATCCATTTGTCGGGTCATATTTTCCATGTTGTACCTAAAACAAAACAAAACAAAAAGGTTCCTTAAAAACTAAAAATAGAGCTACCATGCGATCCAGCAATCCCACTCTTGGGCGTATATCCGGAGAAAAACTTGGTTCCAAAGTATACATGCACCCCAATGTTCATTTCAGCACTGTTTACAATAGCCAGGACATGGAAGCAACCTAAATGTCCATCGACAGATGAATGGATAAAGAATATGTGGTACATATATGCAATGGAATATTACTCAGCCATAAAACAGAATGAAATAGTGCCATTTGCAGCAACATGGATGGACCTAGAGATTATCATACTAAGTGAAGTAAGTCAGACAGAAAGACAAATATCATGTATCACTTAAATGCTGAATCTAAAAAAAAGAAAAAAAAAAAAGAATGATACAAATGAACTTGTCTACAAAACAGAAGCAGACTCTCAGACTTAGAGAATGATCTTATGGTTACCAGGGGGGAAGGGAAGGAGGGAGGGATAGACTGGGAGTTTGGGATTGACAGATACACACTGCTATATTTAAAATAGATAAACAACAAGGACCTACTGTATAGCACAGGGAACTCTGCTCAATATTCTGTAATAACCTAAATGGGAAAATAATTTGAAAAAGAATAGAAACAAATAAATAAATTAAATTAAAAAAAAAAAAAAAACTCAGGAATGCATCTAGCAGTACTTCAGTGTCCTGCAAATATCCAAGTGTGTCCTGACCATCCACACTTGATCATTCTCTTTTATCTGTTTGTCCCTGCTGGTGGAGGTTAATAAAGATAGTGATGTAGAGAATCTTAGCGCTTGTCTTTGTTTATATTTTAGTTCCACGGGATTCTATACTGTGGTTGAAACTTAATTAAAGATTGTTCTGCACATGAATCAAGTACTTCTTTGGTAATTGGCCAAAAACAACCAATGATAAACAACCAGTTGAGAACCTCTTCCAGGGTCACAAAACCTCAGAGCCTCATTTTCTGAAACTTGAATCTTGAGAGCCAATACTAGAAGAAACAAATATTTAATACATATCTAGATAGGCCATTGAAGGTACAAAACCACTTTCTATAATTCATAACTGAGAATTATTTGTTTTGTTTTGTTTCAGATTATATTGGGGAGAGAACAAAGTTAAAAGTTTTTCATTATTTGGTTTCTCCAATTCTATACTAAAACCAAAAAATTTGTTTCTAATTGCATAAAAGTAAAAAATCCTTATCTTTCAAAAAGTCATGAAAATATGACTTCTAACTCATCAAAGAATCAGATCATTGTGATCTTCATATTTGCCCATAAAATTTCAGGACCTTTAGTGAAAAGAATTCTAGATAGTGAATTTTGAGTTTATCATTACCTACTCCACGTGACATGAAGAATACCATTAACTTGAGAAAAATCATCAGACGTCCACTTCTATGGAATAGTTTTTGATTATTCATATTTTTGGAAACATGTTTAAAATACTTGCCAAGACTTTATTCATGTTGAACATGATGCCTCTTTATGATATTTTATTTAGCTGAAATTTAAACCCAAACTGTTCATTACAAAAAAAAAAAAATCAAGTTTTATAATAATTATTTTTATTATTTTCTTAGTCATTTCAACAATTGTACTTTAAATTAGGTAACTCTGCTGTTAGGAAATTTGTATTTTTACATTTGAACATATCTATGTCAAAAGCTATCCAGGTGGTAATAAGTTTCTGGGAGTAGGGGTATATAGGGCAGTAGGAGGGGGGAATTAGGACAGTGAATGAACACTTGAAATGAAAAACTAACAGTATTTCTCTTTTATGTTCCATTTTAAACTGCCTTTATACAGAATTTGTTAACTTTTTTAAAAAAGATACAAACTCTAAGAAGAATAAAAATAATTTGTAATCCCACAACCCAGAGAACTGTCATTTCACCATATATTTTTCTAGATTTTAGAACTATTGCTCTCATTACATCTATGCTGCTTCATAACTGTTTTGCTTTTCTAAATTTAACAGTATATGACAAACACTTTACCTTATGAAAGACTTTTCTGAACCAAGATTTCTGATAACTATAAAGCTATTCCATTATATGTGTAAATTCCATCCTACTGTTTGGCTTTTGGACATTCACTGTTATAAATAATACCACATAATGAAAAAATACATTGTAATGGATATTTTACATTTACTCTTTGCTTATACTTCTGATTATTTCCTTGGGGAATTTTCAAATATAAAAATTTGAATTTTTAGGTGAGGTATGTACACTTGCTTAGGGCTTTTGACTTATATTGGCAAATTGTCCTCCAGAAATGTACTGCACCAATTTTCACACTCATCAGCAGTGTCAGGGAGAGTATGTTGGCCCACGGAGGTTGCTTTTTTTTTTTTTTTTTAATATGTATGTTTGGTAAGAAATCTATGAAATCTTCAAAAATATGTTCTCAACAGGATAGCCTATCAGTTCTGTTTGATCAACCATTATTTATTGCATGCTTACTCTTTGGTAGACTTCATGTTGTCCATTTACTTCACATTCATCATTCAATGTGATGCTTATAAGAATCCCAAGACATATGCTCTGTCCTCATCTTCCTGCATGCAGATGTGAAAGAGGGTACAACCTACTAGTCACAGGTCTACCGGGTATCAAAGCCTGGCCTCCAACTGTGATCTGTTTTATTTCTAACTCCAGGCCCTGAACTAGTACTAAACTGCCTGCTTCTGTCTTATACTGATAGCTATCTATTAACCAAAGGCCAAATATTTTGCTCTTTCACACTCTTTGGCTTTGCCACTAACTGGTTCATAATCTGGGATAGAGATGCTCTCCCTAAAATGAATGTCGAAAGGCGAATCGACTCCATCTCTAGATTCATGTCTTCACACCTTTTAAACTTTTGCTTCGGCCAGGGCACAGGCTACGTCTGGGTTCTGATCACGCTTCCAAGGACCTGCTGAGCACGTCCTTCTACAGGAACAACAAACACACTGAAGAGGTTTCTGCCAACAACACTCTCTGGACTGCTGAAAGAAAAACATACCACTGAAGGCAAAGGAATGTGTAGCCTGAACTCAAAAGTGGAACTTTCTTTTCTTCTCCTGTTTTCAAGTTGTTTGCCCTGTGATATTTAAACTTTACCCAAATATATGTGCGGCCAGATTGACTATGAGATTATTGAAATTTGATTTTCAGATAAACCACAAACTTGGATGAGCTCATATTATTCCAGATGCATTATCTCCTTATCTTCAGGAAGAGGTTCATTCAATGGGAAGGGGCATGGAAAGACCTTCCCTGAAAGAACAGGAATAGCCATGTCTAATCCCCACCCTGCCTGGGAAGGAAAACGTTCACCTACCTCCCATGGCAGGGCAAGAATCAGAGTTCCTCTCAAATTCTTAAAATGCTGCAAAGTAAAGACAGATAGTCATCCTAAATATGATTCATCCTTGAATTATTAAAAAATGGAATTCATTGTACTGGAAGAAAAATGATAAATAATTTTAAATTCCAAAGACAAGGGAATGTTTTTGGTTTGATAACCCCAAAGAGTATGGCTTCTGACAAGAGCTTAGGGAATGTACATGTAATATTTAAATCTAATTAGTTTAATCATTGGAATAATCAGGTATTTAAGAAAATAAACTGAGTAATCAATTATGAAAGTGATTTTCCATTTAAAAGAGAATGTAATATGTGTGCAAATAGTTTTCAAACTGCCAAGATTCAGTGGTCTACTTTCTGAATAATTTATACCATGACTTCATTGCAGTCTTTTCACCTACAAAGGAAAAAAAAGAGTGTTCATTCATTCAACAATAATTTATTGAAAGCCAGCATTTTCTAATCATGATTCCTGTACTCATGGTTCTTACAATCGTGTGGATTTTAACTTTATTGACATGTTTTATGGAAACAATTAACTTTTGTTAAATGTTCTGAGTTATTTAAGTCTAAGAGAAATGGTCAGTGGACCTATTCTGAGAGAGTATTGTCTAGTGGAAAGATCCTTACACCAATCTGCCAATGTCTCACTATTTCTTCAATTTCAATTTTCTCATCTTTAAAATAACGAGGAGATGGAAGGTGGGACTAGCTGATCTCCAAGTTCCCTTCCAATTCTTATAAAATGTGATTTTAAGTATTTACTGAGCAATCACATTGAGTAAGATGCTAACCTGCATATAACTCTGTTCTGTCCTGATTTTAAGAGGAAACCAAGATGGAACCATGAAGTACTATATAAATGTGCCTTGGCAATTTGTAAGAGACTCTCCAAAGAAATGATCCCCTGGTCATTCTTAGAGCAGTCAAAGCTCTCTAAAGCTCATACAAGAAGCAAGTTGCATTCTTTTAAACCTCCCCAATTTTGATGATTTTCGTAACCTGATAAAATCTTTCTGTTGTTATTTCTCAGTTTTCCATTCGCAAACCATTTCTCAGTGGGTATAATCATTTTATTTTACTGACAATTCACTCTTCAATTATTGCTGTCTTTAAAGTGTGATATTAACCACCTTTTGGTTAATCTGCTGAGTTCAGATTGATTGAATTTGATTGTGGTCTGAAAGGCCCACAAGGGTTTACTGAACTCTTACCATCCTGTCACCACAACCCACACATCAGACAGCCAGATAGAGTTATTAAACTTCTCAGGGCATAAAATAGATACATATTAGTTAATTTAGTGACTCCCAGTCTAAACTAGGTTGACCCAATTCAAATCTTCCATCAGATTTTTAGTCTCATAGCTACTTTTCCTATTCCTGCTTCTTATTCACTTCCCATTGCTCTCTCGCTCTCAATTTCTTTTGTATTCATTCTTTTTTACTCTTGTTTTCATTTTTAGCTTTCCTAACAGTTGACCCTAGAGCTTTTTTGTGCTTGGAAATCTGGAAATATACTTCTGTGGTCCTTGACAATCTCTACTGAAAATCAATGCCTCCAGTTGCATTCTCAGACATTAAGTTGTTAATTGGATGCTCATTCAAATACGTTTATCTGAGACATGAGACAGCCTTCTTCAAGGCCCATGGCAAACTAAAGAAGGTGATATAGCAATAACTCTGGTTGTTTACCTTATATTCATTCTCCCTTTCTTTCTTACTAACAGAACCCAGGTTCCCTGGTAAAGAAACTACATTTCTCAGCCTTCCTGGTAGAGATAGCCATGGAACCAAGTTCTTGCCAATAAAACATCAACATAAATTTTTGTGTAGGGCTTGGTAGTGGGGTCTAACTCAATGAGCATACACCTTTGTCTATGTCTCCCTTTCCATTCTTCCTGCCTGTAATGCAGATACAATATGATGGCTGTAGCCACAATAAATCATTTTGCAACCATGAGATAACTGTGCTAAAGATCTGGAGCAGAAAGGCAGATCCAGATCCCTTTCAAGTTTCTGGAAGTGCCATGTTGTGAAGGAAAAAAGTATCAAATTGTTTAAACCACTGAGTTTTTGAGGTCTGTTACTTAAAGCCAAGTACAAATCCTAACTGATTCTAACAAATCCTAATATGTGTATGTTCTGTGTGTGTGACATCACATATGAATGTATATCCATGGAATGCATTTATTGCTAGATAGATAAATAGATTCATAGATAGATAGATAAAGTCTTATTGTAGTCAAAGTCTATTCTGTCTCTCTATTTATCAAAAAAAATGTAGCCCCTGGGCTTCCCTGGTGGCACAGTGGCTGAGAGTCCGCCTGCCGATGCAGGGGACATGGGTTCGTGCCCTGGTCCGGGAAGATCCCACGTGCTGCGGAGTGGCTGGTCCCGTGAGCCGTGGCCATTGAGCCTGCGCGTCCGGAGCCTGTGCTCTGCAAGGGGAGAGGCCACAGCGGTGAAGGGTCCACATACCACAAAAAAACAAACAAACAAAAAAATGTAAACCCTAATGTGAGGTCTTCTCCAAAGACTTGTATAGTGTGACAATGTTTATTTATTTAATTCATCCATTAATAGAAACACTATAACCCAAAGGGACCTTAGGAGTTTTATTTTCTTGATATGGTTAGCCAGCATTTAGCAAAATATGATCAACTGATTACTAGTTTTGTCTTGCTGAAAGTTCCTCAAAACCTAAATGGGTTCTCTAGAATTTGAGAGTCATGGTATATATTAAAAATCTTTAAGGAAATCTGCACTAGAGAAACTTGCTTAACTTTGACTTTTCCGAAGTTATCTGATTATAAAACATTTCTTTTTCCCATGTAACCCCAAATATCCCTTAGCGCAAGTTGGCAGTAAACTGGTTGGGGGAGGTGCTTAGACCTCTGAATATCTGACAGGAAAGCACACAGTGAGCGGTCACTAAGTAATTGTGTTCTGGTCATGTCCCCACTGTTGACATAGGTGATCATATTATCAAAATCTACCTCTAGGAGCTCAAGGACAAGGGCTGGGAAAGGTCCATCGGTGGTGCTGATTCTTTATTTGATGCTCCCGTGGCCTCTAGCCTACGTTTAACCTATTTTGAGCCCCAAACATCTAGCTGATGTCTCCAAAATCATTTCTAGTGTCTCCTTTGAAGAAGGTTAAAAGAAATGTTAATAATACGCACTTCGACTGGTCTTGTTTGTAAGTTTCCTGTAAATATATGTAACTTGAGAGTGGCTGAGCAGTTTCTTTGTCTTTCAGATGCCCGGCTTTGTACTTGGAGTGCTAGTTAACCTTAGCAAAAAAATTATTGTAAGCAATAAATATTTACTTTTCAAAAATATCCTGAGGAGACTTGAAACAATATGGGCAAACCTCTCTGGCACTGTTTTTTCATTTAGAGATGACAAAAAGTCTGGGGAAAAAGTGACAGTTTTAAGGGCTTTGAAAATATCTAATGCTTTAGGTTTGAAATTGGCAGTGAGCCAGGTCCTGTCTTAAAGGGACAGGCACTTTATTATACTTTCTAATTCTTCCAAAGTCTGTCTTTAGGATATATGAGCTGCCTCTAATATGACTACTCTCTTCTCATCCTCTAGTGGTATACTCTGGTCTCAGCTCATAAATTGAAAATTGAGGATCTGTAAATCAGGGCAGACTATTTCAGAGAGCCATTGTGAATTTCCAGTCAAATCTTCCAGTTTGTCTTAAATATTTCATCTTAATGTCACCTTATGAAAAGTCTTTGATTCAAGTAAGTTACAACATCCAGTTATAAACTGATTACACTTCTCTACTGACCTTCCGCTAGGAGACTGCTTGTTGGCATTAATGTCACTTCTGCTGATCTGGTATTGAACTAAAGGGGGAAACTTTTTCAAAAATCCAAATTATTTGATGATTAACAGATAAAGAATAGTAACCCAAATGTGTACAGTCTACTAGCTGCTCTACAGGAAGAAACAATTAAAAGGATCATTTTCTGTCTTTATTTGCTGTTTATATTTTTATTGTCATTGTGTTTTAAATGCCCAGGCTATTATGAGATTCTGAGACCTGAGTTGAGTGATTCAGGTTATACACTAGAGCATCTACTCATAATTAGTTGCCAAACATCTGTTGTAGAAATTAAGTTTATTATTTTCACCTTCTCAGTATATTCATAAGTGTGTGAACTTCTGCCAACTCTGATTGCCCTTGGATGGCGTCTGAAAAAAATCATTTCCTTCAGTTTTCCTTCTTTGGAACCACTGTTCAACAGGTTAAATGAAATTGAGGATATTTCCATGTCTGTTTGTTTATACAGGAATCAACATATTCCACCCTTACTCACCCACTGACAAGTTGGATATTGAACTTTCTTGTCATTTGAGCTAACATTTAATAACCTGTCAGTTGAAAGGAGTTTAAATAAACATTTTCATGTAATATTTAATACAATTCAAGGGTACATGCCCTGAGGCCAAAGATGAATAGACAAACGTTACAAGCCTTCGTCTTTAGTAATATATATATATATTTCTACACATCCTAATCCTTTAGTCCTTGAGACTTATAGGCAACAGCCTTGGATCCACAAGAATCCAAAAATAAATAAGGTAGTGATATACGTGATTCAGCTTCCTGTACAAGAGCCTCTTAATTGTCTCTCTCCACTCTCTCTAGTCAGCTCCCACCCACAGAATCAACAAAGAAGCAAGGACCAAGGTTATTCGATTTTTTGCTGAAATAATTTGAGATTAACTTGATGTTGAAACGTGAAAACTTGCCAGGTATCCAGTTTTCCCAGAAGCAAAAATCTCACTTGGGTCAAGGTTGGCGTGGTCAAAGTCCGCACCAGACCTGAGGACAGGAGGCCAGCTTGATAGTGTGTATCAAATCATAGAATCTCAAATGACTGAGGTGGGTGTGGTAACATTCATGTGTGAGCTGGGCAGGGATGTGATCATACAGAAGGGGAAAGACTAATGGCAAATTGGGATACCTATACTCCTACCACCTGATATGTTTCAATTTCCAATTTTGAAATAACTGTGCTAACCAAGCGAAGAGAACAGAAGATGTCAGTATGAAGCCCTGGTCTTCATGATGAATGTGAGCTAGACCAACGACTATAAAATGCAACCCACCTGACCCAACCAAGAAACATAATAGATATTAAAGATAAGCTATATAGAGAATGAGATGGGCCATCATTTTATATAACTGATTCACTGTTTTTCTGTGCTATTTAGGAATCCCTTTATAGAATTCAAAAAGTAGAGCAGATTTAGATTTTTAGACTTTTGTCTAATTCAAAAGTTGAGCTGCCTAATAGTTGCTTTTGCAATTAAAAAAAATATGCCACTGACATCACCAGAGGACACATAAAGCACTTTTTAAAATAAAAGGAAAATATATGAATCAGAGAGAATGACAATGTAATATCATTTGTTGTCATCCAGATGTCTAAAAAATCTCTGTAGGTTTCATTGGTTACTGCTTATTATTGGTATTTCAATTTTATGGTATTACAATTTTTTTTAACACCCCTAAAGGCCTTTGCCAAACTTCTTGTCCTTATTTCGGGCTAATTGCAAAAAAACACCTCTTTCTTCTCTCTCCTAAATTTAAAAGAGTGAAGACACCACCTCATAACAGCTCAGTTGGCACAGCAGAAAAAGTACTCACTCCATCTATTGCCTGAGTTTCCACAATGATCTCTGCAGTCCTCTGAATTTCAGGGAAAATATTTTTCAGAATTTATCTGAGATATTGGATAAGATTTCATTTTGGTAGTCATTATGTTAAGTAAATTTGCATTCAGAAAGGCAAAGAGATTATTATCCAGATTCAACAAACTATAAATTAGAAAAAATATTAAAAAAAATATCGAATCTAAATGGTACGTTTTTGGGGGTTTTTTTAATTTTATTTAATTTTATTTATTTATTTATGGCTGTGTTGGGTCTTCGTTTCTGTGCGAGGGCTTTCTCTAGTTGTGGCAAGCGGGGGCCACACTTCATCGCAGCCTTTCCCACTGTGCAGCACAGGCTCCAGACACGCAGGCTCAGTAGTTGTGGCTCACCGGCCCAGCCGCCCTGCTGCATGTGGGATCTTCCCAGACCAGGGCTCGAACCCGTGTCCCCTGCATTGGCAGGCAGATTCTCAACCACTGTGCCACCAGGGAAGCCCTAAATTG
This sequence comes from Neophocaena asiaeorientalis asiaeorientalis, assembly GCF_003031525.2. NCBI lineage: Eukaryota > Metazoa > Chordata > Mammalia > Artiodactyla > Phocoenidae > Neophocaena > Neophocaena asiaeorientalis. The sequence continues at coordinate 3,050,818 of NW_020175667.1, forward strand.
TACGTTTATTTAAACAAATGTTGAGAATTTCACTATTGACCTATAAACTTGCTTCCTATACTATAGGTAATTCTCAAAATTCAAAAATTTGATACGATATTGATATGTCAACTGAATCCACTCTTCCCTCCTCCATCATGTAGTCAAATGGCTTCTCCCTGAAGAAAGAATCCGGTGTCATTCTTACACTGTTCCCTGCTGGTGAGAACAAAGTTGACTTCAGAAGAGAATCTTTGTCATGAGCCATTTCTAGAATGGCAGCCAAAGAACATTTTTCTCTTCCAACAATAATGTTCAATAGGACGATTTTACATTAATAGGCCTTGGTATCACACCAGCAGTGGTTGTAGAAAGGACAGAGTCCCACCCCACAACAAAAATCTCAGAGAAAAAGCCCTGAATCCAACCTCCAGCTTGCTGAGTTTGATAGACCATGTTTGCTTAATTAAATACATTACAGATTAGATCTGTCAAGATTTATAATCCTTAAGAAGAATAATTCAGGATAACAACACTGGAGTTTAATAATCTTCCTGGAAGCTCCTACATTACTCGTTAAGCAAAAGTACGTATTCAACAAACAAAACTGCCGGTCTTTCACACCAATGGTTGTCACACCATTGAGACTTCCTAGTCTGAATTACGTACAGAACTCAAAATTGTTTTCTCTTTAGCTCTTCCAAATCCCTAACTTCTGATTTCCTTTAATACACTTCATATTAAAAGAAAGATAAACACAAAATGTATAGTTTTCCTTTGGCTTTCTTCTTCACAGCTGCTTATCCCCTTTCCTATATTGGGTTGAATCAAAGATCACCCCACTATCCCAAGTTTTGATTACACCGTTATCCCAGAGCCCAGGCCTTCCTGGAGAATATCCCAGCCTCCCTTATTTAGAAATGGCTTTAGGGCTTCCCTGGTGGCGCAGTGTTTGAGAGTCCGCCTGCCGATGCAGGGGACACGGGTTCGTGCCCCCGTCCAGGAGGATCCCACATGCCGCGGAGCGGCTGGGCCCGTGAGCCATGGCCGCTGAGCCTGCGCGTCCGGAGCCTGTGCTCCGCCGCGGGAGAGGCCACAACAGTGAGAAGCCCGCGTACCGCAAAAAAAAAAAAGAAATGGCTTTAAAATCCCAAAATACCTATGTTAATCCCACTCAAAGCCCTTCATTCCTTAATAAAAACACGCTACATTATTAGTCCAATGTACCATACCAACAACCCATGAGCTGTAACATGGAGGCACTGGCAGAGAACACAGCAGAATCATTTTTATTAGGTTTTGCCTCAGCAGGAAGGAACAGAGTGACCCCCAGATGAAAAACTAATGGACAGCGAACAAAGAGGGTAAGACCGGGTTTTTCTTACAAATCAACAGGCTCTTGTTCCCTGGAACTGGTATCTGCCTCACATCCAACCAGCCAAAGTGTTATACCTGGCTGGGTTTAATTTGTTATTTATGTCAGCTTTGCATATTTGTAAGGTTCAAGGGTTTATTGCCCTGGCCTGACCTTGCCAAGTCAGAGTTAACATGTGGTTCTCTGGTAGCAGTTTCTTTCTAATAAACTTTACTTGAAAGAACATGTGTGATAGATTTTGCTCATGATTAAAAAGAGCAGTTCTATGTTCATTGTTCCCCAATTTGGTTTTGAAGTTCTGTTGAAAGTCACCTCTGAACTTAAAAAAAAAAAAAAAGAAAGAAAATATTGGATATTTAAAATATTCTCTTTTAAATTTTATTGCAGACTGTTATTGTACTTTATGTTTTAGAATGTTGCCTAATTTGTGACTGTTTTAAAAGATTCATGTGATCTTGTGAAGCCAAGCTAAATAATAGGTTTCCAAATGGTTAATAACTTGATAAATAGTTTAATTTTTGTTGTGAGAAGTATTGAAGTTTATTTAGCAGCCTCTGGTTTAGAAAAATTGAAACACGGTTCAATTAATATGCAAGTAAATATTTTGTTTGCCCAACAATAAGATATAAAACAGCAGAGCAAGTGAGGGTTATCTTTCATGTGCCTAGTTCCATATCGTCATTCATTTCTGGAAGCTACTTTGAAGAGTGAATATATCTAATCTGTGGCAATTATTTCAGGTCTTTCAGGGTAAGAACCCAACTTCCATAGTGTCAGAAATCGGCTACTGGAGAGGACTCCCATATCTAGGGTGACCTGACTTGATCTGGTTTGCCAGGGACTTTCCTAGTTTTAAAACAGAAAGCTCCATATTCCAGGAAACCCCTTGGGTACAGGCAAACTGAGATAATGAGTTATTCTACTGTCCCCATGTCTAACTGGAGAAGTTTCTGGGTCCTTTTTCTTTAGTTTGATACGGGTACCTGTTAAATAGAAACATTGTCTTGAAGGCTAATGGACAGAGACTCTAATCAAAACCTAAATAAGTTCATCAGCCTGTTCATCAAAATGAAAATGAATGGAGCGTCAGCTTAACCTGCTGAAGCAGACATCAACAGTAAATTGTTCATTTTGTTTCATTTCACAATCATGAAATTAGTTAACCTGGGTAAAAATCATCATAAATGTTTTCTGCTTGTTATGTTATTTCTTAATGTTTTTCTGTCCTACTTTTGATTCTGATTTTGAAACCCTGGATTCTTCATGAGGACCTCAAACCGTGGCACGAGTATCATTAGGTTTCCATTAAAATCTAGGCAGTAGAGAGCAGTCACGGGACTTGTCTGGATAAGGAAAGGATATGCGTAGACAGAGCTCCTAAAGGTCTGCACTTTTGGCAAAACATTTTTTTTCTCCAGAAAACCTGAACTGAAAACTAGCACACAGTTTTACAGACACTTGTTCCGATAGAGTCCTTACCTTAGATAACACTCTTTTCCGATTGTGTGTGGATAAACGATGCCATGTTATGTCTTATTATTTAAAAATTAATATATGATTAAAGCAATTATCACTTCTACAGTACAACAAAAGTCAAATTAGTACAAAGGCATGTGATCTGGGAATCAAGAAGAAAATCATTTGGAGATTTTAGGATATTTAGGAGATATATGTTTATATATTTATAACATACCTATTTAGGATATTTCAAAGATACATACATACATATTTCTATATATGTATATATAAAATTTATACATATATGTAAAATTTGGAGACATTTGGATAGAGATATATATCATATAGCATATGTGACAAATACATAGGAAAGTGAGAGATTGAACTGAGAGAAGATAATTATTTAAGTGGATTTGTGAGGGCTTCCCTGGTGGCGCAGTGGTTGAGAATCTGCCTGCTAATGCAGGGGACACGGGTTCGAGCCCTGGTCTGGGAAGATCCCACATGCCGCGGAGCAACTAGGCCCATTGAGCCACAACTACTGAGCCTGCGCGTCTGGAGCCTGTGCTCCGCAACAAGAGAGGCCGCGATAGTGAGAGGCCCGCGCACCGCGATGAAGAGTGGCCCCCGCTTGCCACAACTAGAGAAAGCCCTCGCACAGAAACGAAGATCCAACACAACAAAAATAAATTAATTAATTAAGTGGATTTGTGTTTTAAAATCTTTAAAAAATACTTCAAGATGTATCCAAGGAATAATTTTTTTTCTGAGATCTCTGCATAATATGGAGGCAATTATGCCTTAGCAGGGGAACTGGGTGACATAACCTCTCTAGGACCCTCCAGCCCTACCACCTATACTCCCATGTCCCCTTCTCTCTTCCCCTCTGCTGCCTTCTATTTCTATAGTTGGAACACAAGTGCGCACACACACACACACACACACACACACACACACACACACTTCCTCACTGGAACACTGTACTCAGGACAGTGCATATTTACATGTGCCTAGGAGGTGGAGCCACACAGTGGGGAGATGATGAGCCGATGTGAATTGGACCATAAATGTGTTATTGGAGGTTTATATGTTCCTTTGAAGTATACAGCATTTGCCACTGTCAGGCAGAAGATACCAAGCCAGACAGTAATTGCAATAATGGAACAGACAAATGGTCTATGTCCCCATTAAGGTTATCAACACCTCTAATTTTTGAAAGGAGCTTGTTGGAAATACAGTAATTGTGATTATGTTGTCCATAAAGGCTACGGGTGATCAGCCATTGTCAGCATTCCCAGTACCTTTCCAATATCCTTCGGAACAGAGCTAAGTAAATCCAAACACTAAAGAACAATTCATTTCTGAATAACCAAATAGAGAGGGTATTTTATAATGTTTAAAATTTTAATACAGTATCTAAGTAATACCTTCCATTTGTAACAATTTCTCCTTTTTTTTCTGAATTTTTAAAAGAAATTCTGCTTTCAAGTCCTTTAACATACAGATTTGCTCCAAAACCAAAAAGTCTGGCCCTCCTTCATCCTAATGCTGTGTTCAACCCTCTTTGTAATTATGCTTCCTTGCATTTCCTTCATCATTTCTCTCTGGGTTCTTCTGCTTTCCCTGTAAAGATCTCCTCTTTCTCCTTGACCTGCCTTTCTGCTTCTCAGCCTAATAATTGTGTTTCACCAAGATCACAGCTGGAAAACAATTGACAACATAACATCTATGGCAATTTGCAGAGAGAACTCCTCAAGGTTTAAAGAAGAGGGTTCTCATTTTTTAGAATAGATGCTTAGTGACTTTCTCAAAATCCTGAAGATCTAATTCTTGTGGTAAATGTGCTTACTTTCCAGGAGCTAAAAATACCAAGAAAGCTGGTCTCATTTTGTGGTCACTGGGAATGTTGAACTGACCATGTAGAGTGAAACATGAGCCATGATGTTCCTAGTTCATGCCAAAGCATGGAATCCTTCCAGCTAGGAGGAATGTCATCCCATAAATGACATAAATAACTGGTATAAAATTAACTTGACGTGAGGTGTCGTCAGCTTATTCTCTGTTAACTTTCTTCTAAGTATGCAATTCTTCATCTGAGAAAAACTGTTGAAACTACTAGGAAACCTCATTATTAACAAGATTCCTTCATTCTGATTCTCAATCTATCAAAAGCTGAAATGCAACACTTTGCCATTTAATCTTTAACAAGGTCCTAGGCCATTGAAAACAGTATGAAGTGAAATGTATGGGCTAACATTTAACTGTTAAATTATTCTCCAAATCTTCCCAGGTTACTCTCCACTCCAGCGAGCCCTCTTTTATTAGCAAGAGTAAATATAGAAAAGCCTACTGTTAAAACACTTAACAGATCTCCTCTGTCTAGGCCTTGAACTGCAGTGTCCACTCTATTTGGAAGCCTCTGCTTCTCTTTTTTTTCCCTTTGTTTAAAATATGCTGACCACGCAGTGACCCCTCCTAACCCATCGGTCGAAAATTACAACCAGCCACACAAACAAGCAGCTCAGGGTCAGAAAGAGCAGGGTCTGCTAAAAGTTAGTAATCATACATTAATTCCCTGACATAATTAATCAAAATGAACCACCGTTATCTAGCAAGAAACCTTTAACCTATTACAAAGGGGTCAATTTGCAAACCACTTGAGCCTGGGAGTTTGGTACAAATAGCATACGCCCTTCATCCAGGGTGCCCTAAGTAGGGAAAAATGCCTTTGAAGTACCAAATCTATGAGATTTAGATATAATTTCATCAATCAAGTTAAAAGCCTGCCTCCCTCCAGAAGGATTCTGTGGAGCTCTGTCAACCAGCTTCGTTGAGTGGTGACTGAAAATCCATTTGTAAGGCTTTTTTAGTCACAAGTTGGCTAGAGTTGGTCTGATCTGACAAAAGAGCCAAGGGTTTATCAAACTGAAGAGGAAGAAGAGAGATTTGTGGAGGAGCCTGTTTCCCCCTCACTAGAAGAGTAGTAAATGAGATGTTTGTTATGTGAGCGAACTGGTTATGTGTCTGTTGACCTTTCTTCATATATGTAGTACTTAGAAGATGAAGCCTGCCTGGTGTTTGAATCCATACTCATATGTGCAGTCAGAGAGTAGGAAAAACAGAAGAATTAAAACTGTCACTCAGAGAATTAGCTGTCACCCAGAGAATTTTTTTTTTTTTTTTTTTTTTGGCAATGTGTGGGCCTCTCACTGTCGTGGCCTCTCCCGTTGCGGAGCACAGGCTCCGTATGCGTAGGCTCAGCGGCCATGTCTCACGGGCCCAGCCGCTCCGCGGCATGTGTGATCTTCCCGGACTGGGGCACAAACCCGTGTCCCCTGCATCGGCAGGCGGACTCTCAACCACTGCACCACCAGGGAAGCCCCAGAGAACTTTTTTTGTAGTTTTACATGTGTATAAAGGGAGAGCTTGCCCTCTGTACTAATGTAATCACCCTGATGGGATATGCATAGGTGTCCATTTGCAGAAAACAGAGAAGCATGAACCATGGTCCTTTGGATTGTATGCCTCACACCAATTACTTCTTACATCTTCAGAGACTAATTATGTTTCCAAGGGCCTCAAAATATCTTTAACTGGGATTGGCATCTTTCATGTGCTTAGAAACGTATTTCTATCACCGCATCATTTCAGACTGTGAAAACATTAAAAACCAAGGAAAGGCACAACATGTTGACTCATCATCTATGCTTTGAAAAGAGCAAATAGATCAGTATCCCCGTCACATATTTCAAAGGAAAATGATGGTAATCAATTTCAGAATTAATGTCTGTCAAAGCATTGATAGAACTCTAACTAGGGTCACCTGAGAAACTGATCCCGCTAGGAAAGCCATATCCTTTGTAATCATGTACCTCAATCCTGGATATAAGGTTCTGTCCATTACAAACAATTTTTTGTCCATTTCTGTTTCGTTTTATTTTACTTTCCTATTCTTGGAACAAGTACTTTCCACAATATCACAGTAAACATGTATTTTACTGAATTTGATCATCCCAGTGTGCCCCAGACATTTGCTGGGAGGTTCTTCAGTATGGTAAATACTGTCACATAGACCTGTGGACAGGGCAGCTTGGACAATGTATTTGCTTCTTCCAAACCAAGAGATACTTGAAGACCCTGTAGTGCTCATCTTGCCTTCTAAGTCTTGAATCTGTTTTCGGGATGAAGAAATGGAGGCCTGGAGAGATTAAATACCTTAACCAAGAACATGCATTTGTACGTGGCTGAAGAGGTGTTCAGATCTAGGCCAGTTTGTCTTCAAACTAACTTGTTCCCACCAAGTCCAGCTCCTTTTATAATGTACAGCATCTGTGGCATCTATCCTTATATCAAATTCATTTTTAAAAAATTGTAAAAAAAGCAATTTTCAAAAAAAAGTTTGTGTGGAGATGAAACATAAAAAGAATGAGCCAGAGCATCCCCTCCATTTTTCTAAGTATAACTCACCACCCAGAACAAGAAAGAGGGCAATAGCACTCCTCCATATCCTACCTAGTTTATTTTTTCAGCTGGAACAACAACCCTTAAAACCCCTTCCACTCTCCCAGGGTCAAGCCCTGCTGGCCCACTTTCTGTTCCTAAGAGGTATCAAGCTTGTCTCCCCAGGGCCTTATCCCTTGCTGTCCCCTCTACTTGGAATGTTCTTTCCCTCACACAGCTCTGCTGGTGCCTTTGCACCCTTCTGGTTTCAACTTAAATGTCCTCTTCCCAGAAATGGCTTGTTTGGTGTCCCAATCGGAGTCCATCCTTTCATCTCTCATTCGGCCGTCACGTTTTCCCCTAGTTAGGTTTTGTCCACTGCCGTGAACACGATTCAATGTTCAGTGCTTACTGAATTTGCTTGACATCTCATCCTACCCTCCCCTGTCCAAGGGCAGCATCGTGTCTGTCTTGCGAACCATCCAATTCCCATACCCTCCCAGCACCAGACCTGCATGAGTGAGTGAAGGAATGAATGACTTTTGGAAAAGTTATGCTCCAAAATGGTGTTTTTGGGGGGTTTATTATTTATTCACTTGCTCATAGGGGTGTTGAGGAAGGAGCACCAATGGCTCTAAAAGATTCTGTAACTTGCTAACCAGTAGAAAGGAGACTGACTCTCCTTCTTTGGCAAAGCCCTGAGGAATGTCAACCCGTGGACTTTCTACTTAGCACAAACATCAGGAAGTTACGTTCTCTCTTCTGCAAAAGGATCTCTGAGGATGTGGATGTCCATTTTCATGCTTTCTTCCACTTTTCACTTTATACATTCACACTTTCTTTCACTGCTTGGATGGACAATCCTGCTTCACCAGTACTCACAGCAAAGAACACAGAAGCTAACTTCTGCCAAAAGGCACCGGTGTGCCAGGATTGTGACAGACACTTTCCAGGTCCTCCTAACAACCCTCAAGAAACCCCCTTCCCCCTTCCTGCAGATGAGGGAATAGGGCCTCAGCAAGGATCAGCAACACCTGGGAAGTAGCCTAACTTCAAACTACATGCCCCACCCCTCACTCCATGCCATCTAGTCACCATTCAGAACAGAAGACAAACAGCACCAACTAGCCTGGAAATGCTAGGCATACACAAAAGACCTTGTGGACCAGGTTCACAAGTTTCATCATTTGAACATAACCAAGTTAAAATCACCAAGGATTCATTTTTCAATAATATCTTACTGTCATTCACCCAATTAATGAATACCAAAGTAGATTTTCCCTTTCCAAAGGGCTGCCTGATAGCCAAAAACCATGTCATCGCTATCCCACGGTGACCAGTCTTAGGATGCTAATGGGTCTGCCGGCAGAGAGTTCCTGCTTACACATCCCTTGGGCCCCTTCACTGTCTGTCTGTGAATGTGCAGCTGGGGAAGACAGGCAGACTGCCTGGTAGCCACCTGCAAGGGCCAGGAGCAGAAACACACGAGCACTTTGACTTATAGAGGCTGGAAGCTGTTCCTTTAAAGCATCCCTGAATCCAAGATAAGGAGAACCCGTTGCTGTGCTCCTTCTTGAGACGGGAAGATCATACGTGTTCCAGCTGCTCCCACCCACACAAGCCCTCCCTCCTAGCCGGGGCTGGTTTACCTCCTCCCTAGCCCCTGCACCCCACCCTCTCCAAGTGTACTGTTGCTGCCCCCCCGACCCCCAGCCTCCAGTCTGTTGCTCCAGGGAGACATGGAGCCCCTGCTGGGAAACAGGAGACCTGGGCTTCCCTGCTTGCCTGTCAAACTGCAAAGGAATGTTGCTGGGAAAATGTGTGGAAGAAATATAGCGCTGGGTGACCTGCACTTCCCCAGGGCTGTCCAAACAAGAAGTCAGGCCAGAATGGCCGGAGCTTCCCTTGCCCAGTGATGAGAGGCGGCTGGGATCTTGGGGGCTGTCTGTACCTTCCCTCTGCTTCAGGTCAGGAACTTTCCAAGGATACGAGGCGGAAGACATGATTCTATAAATTTGCAAGGGCTTCGCACCTTGAGATGAGATCCCGATTTTACCGTGGATATGCAAGGAAGAAAAAAGTCTGGGAAGAAACTCTGAAATTATTACTATTCTCAAGGAAGATACAAATCTAGGCCCAAAAGGCTACTCATTACAACCAGCTCATTGGAGCCCATCTAAAAATGTCTAGTCACATGTTCACCCGTAACAGGGAAGGAGGGAATCATATTCAATTCAATTTATATCTTCCATATTCTCCCACTGAAGCAATTTATTTTTTAGGAACAATCTTAGGTATTTACTTTACAAAGTCATTAAAACCAAATGAAGGAGGCTTGCTCTTAAATTGTGAGAACTTTTACGTACACTGTAGAACTCTTAGCCCAGAGAAGAAATGTTTAGCACTTCATGATGAGTCATGGTTTTAAATATTATTACAAAAATTTGAGGATACTGTAGTATGTAACTCCAAAAAATAAATGCTTTCTGCACACAGAGGTCAGGGGGCCTTCAGACCAATTTCAACACTGCCTCTTGGGAAACCTTCAGTAAGGTAGTGTATCATGCCAAAAGAGGAGATAAGATATTGGTAAGAGAGTTGCTAGAATCAGAAGAATCTGAGTTCAAATCCCAGCTCTCCTCCTACTGGCTGTTTGACCTTAAGATAGCTGTATGGCTCTCTAAGCCTTAGTTTCACAATCTGTAAGATGGAGACATTAATCCCTACTTTATGGGCTTATGAAGATCAGAGGGTGTGTGTTGCACCTGAGGAGTGGAAAGTTACCCAGTATAAAGGCAGGATAGTTGTCATTTCTCTCAATTGTACATTTCTCTGAATTGAATTCAAGTTCTGACTCTCCTGGGCTACATTATATTGTTCTAACTGTTCACAGATGAGGAATTTGGATTTGAAGCTAAGCTACAGAACCCAAAGGGAATTCCCCCTAGGAGGAATTGGCTCCAGTTATTAAAAATACTTTTTTTCCTCTTAGAACAGCTATCCCCAGATGAGGTTACATGACACCCTGGAGTGTTTCAAATGATCTCTAGAGATATTGGAAAATTCTCAAGTTATTCTCAAATAAAAATTATTTTTTAATTAGTTCACTTGGGTGTTAGAATTAGTCTGTGCCCTATATGGACCTAACTATTTGGTTGGGTGACAATGCTATAAAACGTAGAGAAAAAGAAGCTGGGTGGGGCTTCCCTGGTGGCACAGTGGTTGAGAGTCCGCCTGCCGATGCAGGGGACACGGGTTCGTGCCCCGGTCCGGGAAGATCCCGCATGCCGCAGGGCGGCTGGACCCGTGAGCCATGGCCGCCGAGCCTGCGCGTCCGGAGCCTGTGCTCCGCAAGGGGAGAGGCCACAACAGTGAGAGGCCCACGCACGGCAAAAAAAAAAAGAAAAAAAGCTGGGTGTCAAAGTCCCAAAAGATTGGGAATCCTTTTAACATATATGCTTTTCTGGTTTTCTTAATTGCTCACTGTAAGGATTTCCACATTCTTCAACCTGGCAAATCAAAAGCAGGATGTATTATGGGGCTAAAAACATCAGAAAAAAAACAGGGACTTGTGCTGGTATCTGAGTTTATATTTAAAATCTAGAAATGTTAATTTTTTTCACTTAAGTAGTGGATAATCATCAGGGTGATTCCTACATTAGTCTGTCACAAACCAGTGTAGCTGGTGGAAGCCAGTAGATACAGTGTGTACGGCTCCTTCTTCCTGGACTCCTCTGTTCACAGCTCACCTTTGTAGTCTACCAACACAGACAGGCCCGAGCCCTGCTTACCAGTGGTTCCCCAACATCTTGTGGAATAAGCTTCAAGCTTCTCTGAGTAATGCTTAGCCTCTTGGCATTCATTGCCCCCAAATACCAGAGACATCAATTTTCCTAATTAAATACAGGACAATTAAGAAAATCATTCATATGCCTCTCAGAAATGAGAATGGGTTCTCCCCCTCACTCCAAAAATGTTAGTTTTAAACAATGATACTCTGCATAAAAGTAAAATCATTGCACAGCATAGAGATTCTGGTAAGTTTTTCAGAACCTATAGATGTTGAGGAAAGAGAGAGAGAGAGAAAGGAGGGAGGGAGGGAAGGAAGGAAAGAAGGAAAGGTGGAAAAACAAAACAAAGAAACAAAAAACTACTTTCCTCCAAAACTCTTCTTTAATGGCATATGCAAAACAAGGACTTCCATCATTTTAAATGATTTCCAAAATCAAAGCGTTACTAACTTAGTTTGGTTGAAAAATCTACATAGGATCTTCCTTTTTCTGACTGGTAAGAGCTGAGTAGATTTCCCATTTGAAAATGTGGTGAGAATGCGTCTTTGTGAATGATAGAAACTCTTTTCTGATACACTCCAGCTTTAAAGGGAGTGGACAACGAAGGGATTTTTAAGAAATGATTATTGTCAAAATTAAATGCAAGATAATGGTTGGCAAATGATAGCTTTAGTTTGGGGGGGCAATAGATCGTGGAAATTCATAAGAAAATCCATTTCTGAGAGAGGACAGGAGACTGTCAATGGTGAAGTGTGATAAATAACAGTTTTATATTTATGAAGAATGTTGTAGATAGAAGGAGTCTCCCACCAAGTCCTGGGGATGCTCAGTCTCTGGGTTGCTGGTGATCGTCTGAAAGTTCTCATTTTTATCCATTAAAAAACTCTCGCATTTTCCCCTCCACAACCAGGTCTCCTGCCTCTTCCTGGTTTGTGTCACAAGTTCAATTAGGTTATTTAGACACTTCGGACATTTAAATTCTTTGTTTGTGTATGTTTAAAATCAAGGAAAAATGTCATGGAATGTTACCAAATCCATGTAATTTACCCAAGAAATGAGTCTACTGGGTAAATACATATTGAGGCAATTTTTAAAGTCATATTTATTTACTCTACACACCTCGGTCTGTGGAATAAATAAATATTTGAGCTGCGCACTCTGTGTTAAAGCACCTCATGAAAATGTATGTTGACACTGCGTGTGCAAAAAGAATCTCTCTTCTAAGTTTTATATCTGAGCTGTTTGACTTTGGGGGGAATAGAAAAAAAGGAGCAAATGGAACCGTTTTTTATGGATGTAATTACCTGGCCACATTCTTGACACCTCCACCTCCCAACCGACACCCATCAAAGCCTATTTAAGATCGGCGTCTGAAACTTTCCACAGTTTTTCCCTTTTCTTTTCAAAGCAACTTCGACTGCACCAAAAAGTGTGCTTTGTAATTAATTCCTTTCAATCTGGCCCACACCTCTTTCTCCAGGAGGTATCAGATCATTTCAGGAGGGTCACATCTCAGCGTTAGATACATTTAAAAGGATGGATCTTAAAATCTGGGGTCTGCTTTCTCTGTTCCGTCCTGGAGACCTGGGAGTAGTATCCTTCAGACATTTTATTGATCATTCTCCCCCTTTGCCTCATACATGCTAATTGTACCTCTGTAGCAAAACAATCTTATTATCATGTTAATTAGTGGGAGGGCTGTTGAGGTTTTCCACTTCATTACCTACTAATTTCAAGATAAATGAATCCACAGGTTCCTAAGTAAATAAGGTCACCTATCAAGCACTTGTAAACGTGTTTGTAAACAGGGAGGGGGGTGGAGGCAGAAGGCAACATGTTTGGTTTTCAAATGAGTGGGCTGGTTGGGTTTTGGCTTTTGGTGGAGCTAGGGGTCCCACCATGGGGGGCCCTGTCCCTGAACTCATTTGTAATGGATAGGGAATGTTTGCTGTCCACCTGGCTTCTCAGTGGGGCATTTCCTTTAGTGCTCTCAAAGGGCTCTTTGTGGCCTGATTCATTCTGTGCGTTGGGCGCTCATCGTGGTTGCTTTTGTAGAGAAAGCGCGAAGTGAGGTTTACGCTGGGCAGGAGAGCTTTGAAAGGGACTGGCCAGTGGGTGGTGTGATTACAAATCACACTGTTCCCGGTTTCCCACCCTTCCTCCTATTTGGGGCCAGGTTGTTCCTAGTTTCTCTGCCTTCAAAAGTCGAAGAAGTCTTACAAAAGGAATTAGAAAATTAGGCCTGCCGATAGCAAAGTTTCTTTTTTAGTAGGCTTCATTAAGATGGAAAAGGGAAAAAAAAAAAAAAAAAAAACTTTGGGAGATTTCACCTTAAATACCAAAGACTTCAAAGGCAATCGTGCCTGGGAATGACTTTCTTTACCCTTTTATCCATTTGTCTTTTTAAAACGTCAATACAAACGAAGAGTTACTGTTTTGCCTTTTAATCTGTTACTGTTGCTGGCGCTTGCAAAATACGAACAAAAGAAAAAGTTTTACATTTTTATCCACCAGGAGATGCCCGTTTGGAATCTCGTGAGGGTTCTATTCTGTAAGTGGAACCTCCAGGGGCATCCTTGCCCAACAATCTAACTGGCATCTGAAACATTGAATTCCGCCTTTTTTTTTTAATTAAGATAATAAATTGGTCTTAAATTATCCCTGAAATCAGACCACTGTTGATTACAATGGGGCTCATGCTGTGACAGCTCAAGATGATGTTATTTTTATTCCTTTTCAACGAGATCTTAATCTCTCCCTGTGTGTAAACAAATTGTCACTGTAACCTTGTTCTAATCTCCCAGTCCAAGACCTTTAAAGCATTGGGAGATAACAGATCAGGCCGAGATTTCATCAGCTCTTCAGCGCAGGCGGATAGGACGCGGTTCACTCCCACTGGCTCAGTCTTTAAACATTGAAGGAGAGTTAATAACTACATCCTACATGAAAAGCTCCACGGAAACCTTTGAAAGCAGTATGTGTCATGTAGTTAGAGTTTCGAAAAGGCAAGCCAGAGGTCTAGGTGACAAATGCTGTTGCTTCCAGGAGGACCCAAGCCTGCCCGCCTCCCCATCTCAGAGCCCCGTTCCCCTGGGCACGGTGGGGGAGGGGCTGCTTGAGCTAGGGATGCGGATTAGAGACACAGAGAGGGACCACCGAACCGAGACATTCAGAGACAGGGAGACACAACGAGAGACAGGCCCAGAAAGGGAAAGAAGGAGAAAAGAGAGGTAAAGAGACTCAATGGGTATGAAAAAAGAGTGAGGAAGCTGGGGAAAATGTTTAACCCAGCAACTTGTCAATGCAACCGACAAACCCCTTTGCTGTCTTTTTCACTTTGCTAATGTGCAAAAACATTCCAGAGAGAAAATGGATCAGATTACCTTCCCAGCCATTTCAAAATATCACTGTGTGACGTTCTCTTCGAGAATGTTCTTGGGACTTCACTGGTGATGCAGTGGTTAAGAATCCGCCTGCTAGTGCAGGGGACACGGGTTTGAGCCCTGGTCCGGGAAGATCCCACATGCTGCAGAGCAGCTAAGCCCGTGCGCCACAACTACTGAGCCTGCACTCTAGAGCCCGCGAGCCACAACTACTGAGCCTGAGTGCCACAACTACTGAAGCCTGCACGCCTAGAGCTCTGCAACAAGAGAAGCCACCACAATGAGAAGCCCGGGAACCGCAACGAAGAATAGCCGGCACGCAGCAACAAAGACCCAAGGCAGCCAAAAATATAAATAAATAAATAAATAAAAATGTTATTTGTTAAAACAAAAAAAAGAATGTTCTTGCATGCCATGAAAAGGACATTCTGTAAATGTCCCCAAACACTGATGAGCAAGGAGCAATTACTAATGAGATGCCTAGTGAACCCCAGCTTGGAGCCCCCTGATGAACTGTTTGACTTGTTTGTTTTGAAGTCAGTGAAGAGATAGGCCCAGGACATTGCAGACCCTCAGGAGGGATTCTAAGAGAGTCTACAGCCAGAGACAGTCTTGTAGCCTGGAGAGGAGGGTGAAGATTCTCTTTAGAGGGCTTGCCCAGACTCCAGCAAAGCCCACCCAGCAGACATTTTCAAACCCACTCTTTCCCTCTTCAGGTCTTCCCAATCTGATTTCCCCTGTCCTCTGACTCCCCAAAATTTCTGGCTAATTTGATTAAAAAAATAGGACAGTGAGGTTTAATAGGTGATTTTCTCTTCAATTAGTAGGGGATTTTGATCACCAAAAGAGGTGATTCAACACAGGAAGGGTAAGCTCTGAGTTTGCCTGGCTCCTAAAGAAGATGTTGGGAAAATACATGGATTTCCTTGTGCCAGCATTTTTTGAGTGGAAAAGTCATGGACTCTTTCAGCTGTGTAACCTCTGAGGATCTGTAAAATGGTGAAATAGGGCTTCCCTGGTGGCGCAGTGGTTAAGAGTCTGCCTGCCGATGCAGGGGATACGGGTTCGTGCCCGGGTCCGGGAGGATCCCACATGCCGCGGAGCGGCTAGGCCCGTGAGCCGTGGCCGCTGAGCCTGCGCGTCCGGAGCCTGTGCTCCGCAACGGGAGAGGCCACAACAGTGAGAGGCCCGCATACTGCAAATAAATAAATAAATGGTGAAATAGTAACATCTTCCCCCTGAACTATTGCAAAAATTAGACAAGTTAATGTCGATAAAATATGAAAGACTGTCTTTCACGTTAAAAAGTATAAGATGAAGCTTTTCAATGCATGTTAATTTTTAACCCCCCACCGCCCAGAGCACACCAGAACCTGAATTTAATTTAGCCATAGAATAAAAACATTTGCTTTGAGGTCTGGGTAAACACCTTTGCCACAGCAAACAAATGAATAGTTTATAGGAGGAACTGCTTGGCAATTTTCAGGAGTGCTGTGAAAAATAGCCCTGCATAGAGGAACATTTTTTTCCTGGGTCAGGGTTTCTTTTTTCTCTAGTTTCTCCGGAAACATTTTTCCTCTTTAAGAAACACTGGCTTTTATAATATTAGGTGATGTTTAAGTACCTGCTGGGTATTAGTCTGCTTAATTTTATTTTTCATTAAGTCAAAGGATTTGCACATAATTGGTTTCCCTCTGGGCTTCGATACCCACCTGTGGTTAGCAGCCACCATTGTGATATAGCATCCAGACAAAGGTGGCTTTGCTTCTTTCTCTTTCTTTTTTTTTTTAACAGCTCTTGGAGGCTTACACGAGGTGATTGGTTTACTTCATTTTTGACAATAATATTTATTGCACTTTTTCTGAGTATAAGAGTAATATGTTCGTTAAAGAAAGTTTGGCAAAGGAAAAAAATATACATGTATTTCTACCTTTTACTGAGCACTTATTATTTGCAAGACCCTTGTAAATCTTATGCCTTGCAGGCTTACCCACTTAATCTTCATAACAATCTTGTGAAACAAGTAACCTACCCAAGACCACAGAATTAAGAGTTGAAAGAGTCAAGAAGTGAACGTGGATCTGTCTTTCTCTAAAGGGAATGGTTTTTATACCTACCTGTGATATTATCTGTGATAGGTAGGTAGACAGGCAAGAGACATGCAGTTATACAAAGAGGAAAAATAAAAGCAACAAATTCTCTGTTATCAAGTGGGTGAGGGAATCTTTCCTTCTAAAGAGCAATTTATTGGAGGATGTATTTGGGTCATGCCGGTTGATAGCATAAGTTTTATGTCAAACATGTAAATGTTACAATCCTGCTTTTACCACTCATTAAGGGATAGAACTTTGAATGTCTTAGTACATTCAGGCTGCTATAACAAAATACAACAGACTGGGTAAATTATAAAAGGCAGAAATGTATTGCTCACAGTTCTGGAGGCTTGAAGTCCGAAATCTGGGTGCCAGCAAGGTCATGTGAGGATCCTCTTCCAAGAGGTTGACTTATCTTTGTATTCTCATATGGTAGAAGGGGCTTAGGACCTCTATGAGATCTTTTTTATAAGGAAACTAATCTCATTCATGAGGGCTCCACCCTCATGACCTGATTACCTTCCAAAGGTCCCACTTCCTAATATCATCACCATTGGGGGTTAGGATTTCAACATATACATTTTGGGAGGGACACAAATATTCAGACGATAATATTAAGTTATTTATCCTCCTTGTCCTCTCTTTCATAATCTGTAATAAGGCATTCAACTCACAGTTGATATGAGGATTCAATGGAAAAAATGTACAAAAACCATTTAGCACAATAACATAATAACTAAAACACGGGAGAACTCACTACACACACATACCATATATACTACCTATACACATCTATTACAAAATCAGAATGCACCCTATATACATTCATTCTCTAGCATGTCTTTTTAAGTTTAACATTAACATTATATTCCAAACATTTCCCATTTCAGCGAATATTCTTTTAACAGCAATATATACTTTTTTCTTGCAGTTTCACCATAATTAATTTAATGATTTTCTTATTGTTGTGCATTTAATTCATTTTAATTATTTTGCCATTTTGAATACTATTTCAATGTACCTTCATACATGTATCATTGAGCATCTTCTGTATTTTTTTCTCAGACTAAAAATCATTGACTTAAAAAATGAATGCACATTTTTAAGGCTTCCTGTAAATACAGTCAAAATAACATTTTGCCTTGGTCAATAAAAAATTGCCAATATAATATGTTTAAAAAGTCTCTTTGATACTTTAGTTTTCTTTTCCAAATGAACTTAGTTTTTATTTCTTTGGTTACCAGTGTCAGTGAAAATGTTTTTATATTTTCATTGTCTAATTGCCTAAAATTTCTAAGTTAACAATATATGTCATTTTCCCATCTTCTGTTGGTTTATCTACTTGATTTTTTAGGACTTGTTAATAAACTATGTTTTTTTAATTTTAATTGCCTTTTAATTATACATATGTATATCATATGCAATTTCAACATTAATGTAATTAAATGTCTACTTTTATACTTTCTCACCTTGCATTTGTACTTAAAAGAGATAGAATATAGTCATCTATATTTTCTAATTTTTTTATGACTTTATTTCAATGGTTACTTGTACTTGAGTTTTGTTTCCCTTTTAAGGAAAATATTGACGTAAGACCTACCTAATACTATGCTTTTGAGGATGTATATACATTATCTCATTTAATTCTTAGAAAAAAAACCCAGTAAGGCAGCTGTTAATATATCCTTTTCACAGATGAAGAACTGGACTTGCTCTGAGTCTAAGAAACATCAGTTGCCTGAGTTGTGATTCAAATTCATATGTGCTTATTTATATGAAAATAAGAAGAAGATGGGGCTTAGAATCATAAAAGTGTCTAGTATCTTTATCATTAAGAAGTGATAGGAGTAGGAGGAGGTGTATGGCTCAAGAAAAGCTAGAAGAGTGGATTGATGGATGGAGGGATGGATGAATTAATAGCCTAAAAAGGCAATTTATCAGCCTGACAAAAATGGCTTTCTCTGCTTGGTAGACCACTAGTCTGGTTTATCCTATAGTCATTTCACAATCTTGAGCCTTCAGATGAGGCTGTATCATTCTGGGAGACTCAAGAATGTCATAGAGTCAAAGTAACTGGCATGGATGAGAGAGTCCATACTTCCTGAGAACAACAATGAATCCTTTTATGCCAAAGTCAGTCTGCAAGTGAACATTTTAATTGGATGTTTTGTAGTGGTTAAGAGAAAATGATCATGAGGCTGATTGTCCAAGTCTGAGTCTCAGCTTCCTGTCTCTGTGACATCTGGCAAGCAAGTTACTAAACCTCTCTGTGCCTCAGTTTCATCACTTGTAAAATGGGGATAAAAACAGTCACTGGTGACAAAAACAGAGAACTTTTTTTTTTCCCCAGACCAATGAATTAATAAATGCAAATCCCTCTAAATAGTACCTGGTGTTCAATAAGTGATTAATAAATGTTACTAATTATTATCATTATTGTTTTCTTCCTTAATATAGTTATATGTGATTTGTAAGAGCGACTGTTTCATAAACAGTGAGAAAATTGTAAAGGGATTTTCCTGGTTCAGTAAAGTGGCCCTACATACTCCCAGGGGAAAAAAGAATGTAAGAACAGAGAACTACCTAAACGGACTATGATTACTCTTAAGAATTCAATCTTTTAGGACACACGTGATTATTCTGAGGTTAAGCGAGCTACATTTAAATTTCGTAAAATCACTAGCCACAGCATAGTTCATGTATAAATGTAGTGATTTCTATACTTGTCAAGATTGCATCATAAATATGATCACATTTTGAATTTGGAACAGTTTTATAATAAAGACACCTGATGGGCTTGGCAGTATCTACATTTTATTGGGAAGTAAAACTTAAGGAACTGTTTATTCAACAACATTATGAGTCTCTAAACCTAGTTCTCTGAAAAGTTAGCGTGAATATGTATGTGTATGTGTACAGTGTAGACACAATCTTAAGTTATCTTATGTTGGAAAAGCAGACAGTGACAGAAGAGGCAGTATAACAGTCATATGTTTAAGCACAGGAGACTTTATGGAGAGAATTCCTGAGATCATTCATCCAGAAATGCTTTCCCCTATCTTATCCCATAGAACCTCGGCTGCCCAGCACACACAGAGTGCAGACCGCACATTCAGAAGGCAAAAGAGACACCCACACAAACAAAAGTGGCCTGAGATAACCACAGTTTGAAGTTTACAATAGAGAAACATCCTATCTCTGGATAAGCATAGTCTCTGGGTACTCTTATTTTTCTTCTCGGATTTCTGAAACCTTTTACCCTCAAATGTAATCTACATTTTGCTCCTTCCACCTACCTCCCCATCACCACTATTCCAAACAAACGCCCAGGAACTTTGATAGTAAGAGAATGTTTGCATTGGTGAGAGGCTGGGTGATAAGTGACTTTACGCTGAACTGAATAAAACCAAGAAAGTCACCATGTCCCTTGTTAGTGATTTAATTTATCAAAGTGAAAAGCTTAATCATTTAATAGCTTCATTGAAACAACACCAGAAGATGGTATTAAAGCAATCATCCACATCTCATAAGAAATTGATTTTTTTCTGGTACTGTATACATGGCAAATTGAAACTATGTACTAAAAAACTCACAACTGCTCAGATAACAGCCAAAGGGAGAAGTGATGACAGTGAGTAGTTGAATCTGTATTTTAGCTGCAAATACACCTATGTTTATCAGAACATGAAAAAGCTATCAAAGAAAAAGACAATTTTAACAAAGAATCTTGTATATTGCCTTTTGAAGAAAAGTATAATACCACAAAAATCAAATGATATATTTTATAACTGTGTATCTCAAACAAACACAGATGTTTAGAACATGATGTGATGTCTGTGAGTGGGGTAGGAAATAAAACATTCTAGACTAATATGCACTATTGTATAATAAAGAGGGAGTTTCATTTTTTAAGGCAAAATCTCAGAGGACTGGATATACTAACAGGTTGCTTTGGGATAATGGAAAATATCTCATTAGCACCAGGTTTGTTATTTGTTCTACAACAAAAAAGTAAATTACAATGTATTAATGCAGTTAGTGTTGTTTTTAATGTGCATGGGGAAACAATAAAACTTTTATTAAGGAAGTGTGATGGCATGTTTGTGCTACAGGATCAGCATCCGGCACTGTTTCAACAGCCAATCATGTGACCCAATGGAACATTCTTATAATGATGTAATAAAATTTGACTCTGATAGTGTAAAATATGTTTATGGTAAGGCTATTAGGATATTTTTATGTAATCTTATTAGAGCAGGTGCCTAAACCCACTATATTTTGTAGTCCAATTTCAGTGGAATTTTTTAAATGTCAAATTCCTAATCTGGAGTTTGAATGCTGAAATGATTACATTATGATGCATAATCTAATATGCAGCCCCCCTCCTCCAGGACTTACCCATATGAGTGAGCACACAATTGCCATCTGAAAGCAGAGGTCTAAATGGGCGTTTTGTCAGTTGACACAAGACTGTTGACCATATTGTGGAATTTTTCTCATGGGCCATTGGCTATTTTCTAAAGTAATGACTACATTTTCTAAAATAATGTAACTCTATCATATTTTCCTGGGTCTTCTTGATCAAAAACAATGCATACTTAGTTATTTTGCTTCTCCTGTTGCTGGCCACTTTTCCCCTCCGACTCATCCTTTAGACCTCAGCAGCAGGTTTGAGGGAATAATACATGCCCACAAGAGGCAAGCTGACTAGGAAATCCAAAGCAAAGATGAATCAGAACCAAAGGGTTTTCCCTCCATGGACACAAAAACACATGCTGTGGCCCCTCATAGAAGCCATATCAATGGCTTATTATTCATAGAGTGAACGTCATTAGGTGCTTCTACATTAATACATTAGAAAACCCCTGGCCTGCGAGACAGAAGCTATGAGTTTTAGAACTTTCCTTTGGCAAGTCCTCCCACCTCTCTGCCTGTTTTCCCATCTATAACACGAGGGCTTTAACTATCGGCAGAGTTCTAAGTTCCTTTAAATGTACTCTCTACAGTGATTTATACATCCCATCACATTTCCTTCATGCATTGGCTTCTGGGAAAACCCAAACTGAATTTAACGTTGATTCAACAAATAACAATTTTATATGAGCACAAGTCGGTGTCTAGACACTAAACTCCACGACCAAAGTCCCTACTCTCGTGGAGCTTACGTTCTAGATGATTCATGGAAATATCTCTATCTACATCTTAGGAATAAAGTGAATATCCATCTCCCACATGGCTTTGGAACTCTATGTAATTTCATCTATTTCTTCATTTAATTATCTTTGTTGTCAACAACCTCAAATTCATTTTTAGGAAAGCAGGAAGGATCTTAAATAAAAATAAATGCTAACTTTGACCACTATAAAGAGCAATGCATATGTCTACAAGCCTGAAACCTAAGTATAAATTACGAAGAGGATTCTGGAGAAGAATGGTGTTGTTGGCCACCATTTAATTTTAAAAAATTTAAAAATAAATTAAAACTGAAAACCCACGTTTCTTTAATTGATGAGTGTCTTTAATGGAAGGGAAGAACAGGAAACTCAGGGTGGAATAGTTATTACAACTCCTACACTGAGGAAGGTCATTTAGGAAGAAGCATCAATTAGGCTATTTAAATCCCTCCTACTTGTAATGCACAGAGCAAAGCTTATAGGAAAACCGAGCTACAAAAATTACAAATAGTAATGCTATTATTTGGCATGTAGTTGCCAAAGGCATTCGATATAAAGATTTTATGGAGGTGTCAACTGATATATAGCAAACACACAAGTAGTCTCAAACACTGTAAAATAGGCAAGGTGAGCTGGGGCAAAATATTAGGCACATGAATTATATTTTTTGCCACGTAGACTGAGAAAGTGCTTGCGAGGCACTGTAGTTAAAATGGGCAATAAATACCAGGGTTAATGCTGCCAGTGACTTGTTGGGATGGGGGGTTTCCATCCACCATAATTTTGGTTTTCCAAACCATGTTTCCAATCCCTACTTTGGATAACAAAGTGATTAGACTATTTCTTCCTGGTCTGTTACACATTTAAAACAGGTTTCAATGCTCTCTCTCTCTCTTATTTTTTTAACCATCAGGATTTGTTTGGGGAGGCAGGCATGTTGAAGGAGAACATGGAGAGATTTTTAGGATCCACCTTCCCCCATACATACACCCTCCCTCTCCAAGATAAGGCCTTGCTCTGGAGGTCAAACATCTGTCTGCCTCTCTCCTCCCTGTGACATTTCTGGATAAGGAGAAAGGTGGGGACATAACCTCACAGGGGCTGGAAAGCATCGCAACAGAAAGAAGTTGCTCACTTTCTCTTTCCCTAATTCCACTTTGTGGGAAACATCAGCCTGCATTTGCATACAGTTACCTAGTGTTAAAACAGCAGATTCTACTAACTCCATCTCAGCCAAGGCGATGAAATGCCGAATATTTTCCATTGAAATCATTTATATCAGTCTTTGGCTTTACTTTGTAAATCTAGTTAGAAGACACCATCTTTCTTTAAATTCAAGTAAAAGTGATTTCACAGTTAAAAGTGCTACGTTTGGGGAAGGGGAATTCAGATAAAGGAGACCTGAGTAGGAGACAGAGAGAAAGAGAGAGAGAGGAAGAGGAAGATCCTTTTATGTGTTGGCTACTTACTCTGAATTTTTACAGTTGAAAGGAGAAAATGATGATGGGCATGATTCCAAATAGAAAAGAAAGTCATTTGTGGACTTCCCTGGCAGTTCAGTGGTTAAGACTCCACACTTCCAAAGCAGGGGACAGAGGTTCAATCTCTGGTCTGGGAACTAATCCCACATGTGGCCAAAAATAAATAAATAAATAAAATAAAAATAGAATTAAAAAAAAAAGAAAAGAAAATCATTTTGATGTAATTTTGGGATACATGTGATCATCCTGTGTCTGTCAATGTGTCTTCAGCTGGGTTTCAATTGGGCTGATATTAATGTAAATCAGTGAACCCTTGGAATTTACCTGACTTCAGGCTCCCATTTTGCAGATGGAAAAGCCAAAATCAAGTCAGGAGAGATGATAAGGTTGGAACTCAAACCCAGGGCAGAGGCTTCCAACCAGAACCTTCTCCATGCAAGCTAGCACACAAGGACTGTGGGGAGAGGAGGGGATACTGCCTGGAGGCTCTCTGGACAGGGCAGGGAGCACCTTCAAAGTTAGCATTTCAGCTCAGATCTGTAAGAAACCTTGAATTTTCGGATGAGACCAGTTACAGGAGCAGCCCATTAAGTCCACATATATGGGACAGGAATGTTTCAATCAGCTGAGTTCTTTACAGACAAGACCTTTCCTTGGGTGTGCCCACAACTTGACAGTCTGTCACTCCAAGCTGCAGAAGAGGTCCAAGGTGACATACGATTCCGGGACCTTCCTTTAATTCTGAACTTGAGCACAATGTTCTCTACACAACTGTGCAGCCGTTGTCTGACCTGAGAACCTCAGCTATTGTTTGTATTTGTCTATCCCTTTGGGGTTTACCCTGCACTCTCTATTATCTCATTTTAAAAAATCATCAGAATGGCTTTGACAAATGCGGAAAGTGAGGCTCAGATTTGGAGCTCTAGATGTGCAACTGATTCAAGTTCTGACCTTCAGCCTATTCACGTTAGACGAGTGATTTAAATAGTGTGTGAGTTCAGTAAAATGGAAGATGAAGTTTCCTCTTCTAATTAACAATTATTCTAGAATGTGCTTTTGAGCAAAGCAAATATAGGAGATAATACTTCATATAAAGGCATGGATTTACAAAGCAGATACATTGGAAAGCCTTTGTTTTGGACTGCAAAGGAACCCCAGCTCCAAACCACCACTGCCTTTTTCTAAACGGTCACCTCTCCTCAAATTTTGTCTCATTAAGGAAAAAAAAAAAATCTTATTTTGCTCATATTTTATGAGCATATATGCTATACCAACTGAAACATATCTTCTGCAATTTGAAGAAGTAAAAAAAATTTTTATAAATATATATTGAGCACCTATTATGTGGTAGATTCTGTGCCAGATGCTCTAAATCCTGAGAAAATAAAAACAGCCCTTCCTCACAAAGACCTCCAAATTCATTTCCATAGCTCTATTCCAAGTACAAAGTATGTTTTGTTGATGATTAGCCATGTACAAAAGCTGTTGTTGATAAAATATCATAAGATTCAGATATTTACAATAAGGAAAGTCTGAGTCATTTGAAAGTTTTAGGAAATGTCTGATAATGAAGGTGACATTGATGCCTAAGTATCCATCTACAGTTATCAAAGTCAGTTTCCATATGTGGTACATGAACTTCATATGGGACAGACTTGCTTATTGGTGTGAGCTAAAGCACTTTTTTGTTGTTTTTGTTTTTATTTTTTGCGGTACGCTGGCCTCTCACTGCTGTGGCCTCTCTCGTTGCAGAGCACAGGCTCCGGACGCGCAGGCTCAGTGGCCATGGCTCATGGGCCCAGCCGCTCCGCGGCATGTGGGATCTTCCTGGACCAGGGCACGAACCCGTGTCCCCTGCATCGACAGGCAGACTCTCAACCACTGCGCCACCAGAGAAGCCCCTAAAGCATGTTTTAAAAAGCATATCAGAAAGCAAGTAGGTGTGAATGCTGTTGTTACAGGAAAAGGCAATCTCATCTGTAATATCAGTATGAGATCCACAGACCATAGCACTTTTTTTGCATTAATAACAAATGACTTAGGACCCTCCTCGTCACCGAGGTGGGGAATGGTGGCTGTGAGAGCCAGGGTGTATGACTATATTTTTAGAAGTTCACCTCAGGACCTGATTAGCCATTTGATTTTAAGATATTTTAAATCACACACACACACACACAAACCCACACACACAAACACACACACACACAGAATGATCTCTCTGCCACCTCCTATAGAAACAAGAAACGCTACAGCACAGAAGTCACCACCCTTACCAGTTCAGACCTCTCCCTCGCCTTACTCTTGGTAATTTATCTGTTAGGCTCTCAAGGGCCTGGGAAGAGCTACTTAGATTCATGATGAAAGAAGTCTGATGTCTCACAGCATTCTTGCAGCCCATGAGCTACTGAAAACTCACACTTCTCAGAACAAGGGGCAAGCAGCAGTCCTAGGGAAGGTGGGACATCTGTCACTCAGCTCCCCGTGGGCAGGTTTCAATTCTGATCTTGACCTGAAGGGAACAGAGAAGGAAGGGTGCTCAAAGAGGCAGCATCTCAGCCTTCCTCAGCTCCTTTTTATTTCTAGTATTGATTATTAAGGTTGGAGCCAAATTGTAGGATAATAATAATAATCAAAACCACTCCAAGGCATTTTCCACCCCAAAAAGGTAAATGCCATCCATGAATTGAGGAAAAGCATTTTAAGGTGACTTTGTGTGTGTGTGTGTATGTGTGTGCGTGTGTGTGCATATGTGGTCATTTTAAGGATTTAGTACATTTAATCATAAGGGATGTTGAGCAAATATTTTTATCATTTTAAACATCATTTTTCCTCATGACTTTATATTAATAAACCTCTGGAAACTCACATTTGAAATTTGATTCTTTCCAATTTCCTTTTTTTGTTTTTTGCCCCTCTTCACTTCCTTGTGGGAACTCACTGATTTACTATTGCTGGATACATCCTGGGCTGTAGCAACGTCATCCTGGGAACTAAGGGATGATCACGTGGGCTGCAGACCTGCTTTCTTCTTCTTAAATAAAGTTGATTCTCGTATCTACACAGCAAGAGAAATACCTAAGAAAGGAATTTGCAAAAATATGTGGACATGAATACTTCTGATGAGTGAATGAGTCCAGCCCTACAAAAGGTGTCACCCCATTTTCAGATCTGCCATAGAAAGGCATTTCCATCTACCTGTGTCATGAAGGGTCATCCCTGTGCCAAACACATGAGGCATTACAAAGCAACCTAATGGATTATATGGAAAAAAAGATTATGATTCAGATATTCACTTGTCTATGCCTATTTTGATTAAAAAAAAACACATTACACAAACTAAGAAATAGTCATAGGCTTAGCACTGACTTCTTTGGATGAGCCAGCATTCCAATAGATAGGTTGTTTTGTTTGTGGCTTTGTTTTTAAGTCAGTAAAATTGTCCTTTTGTTTCTTTTCATTGGACTGTCTAGAGCAAGTCGGGTCATTTTGTTTGGTTTGGTTTGGTTTGATTGTTGTAAGAACATATAGTATGAGGTCTGCACTTTTAACAAATATTTAAGTGTACAGTATAGTATTTTTCACTCCAAATACAATGTTGACAGCAGATTTCTAGAAGGAGAATTCCTGGATTTTCATTTTCCCTTTATTATGTCTAGTCTGTTTGATAAAAGACAACTCTGCTTGTCTCTGCCAGTTCTTCCCTTTCTGCAGCCTCCAACTTGTAGGTGAGCCCTTCAGAAACCACCATGCACCCATTCCTACTTGGTCAGAAGAGACAGCTCTGTTTACCCTAGTGCCCCATGTCATTTTGATGCGAGACCTGCTCTGTCTCAAAGCTGGGGTGTGAAGGGAGGAATTAGTCAGCTGGGGTGGCCAGAGATCCCTCAGACATAAGGAATGCCCAACATCAAGTTTTGAGTTGTTTGCTCTGCTGTGAAGCTGTCCTTTGCTTCTAACGTCTTGAAGTTTTCCGTGTATGCCAATGCAAGTGTGTTTCTGGAAAAGTCATGCAAAGAGAAGTTCTATGCTTACGTCACTGTGGAGCAGAGGAAAGAGCCACGGGGGTGAGATGTTAGTGAGTGCAAGAGTTCAGGAAAAGCCGGAAGCAGCCCAGAGCTGAAGTGATCAGAAGAGTCTCTCAGATTTCGGGGGGAGACATCAGATTTCCCACCATAAGTAAGATGGAGGTTTGGGACCAATTGACTTTAAGTGTCCAAGAATAGGACTTTTAATTCACACATAAATTAAAAGATATATGCAAACAATTAGCCCAGTGCCTGGCCCATGGTAATCCATAATAAATGGTTAGTAATAACAATAATACTATTATTATTTATTATGCTTTTACATTCAAAGTGACAGAGGTTTTTCTATTTTCTGTCTTTATCATTAGGAAGTTATGGCAATGGTACACAAAAGTCAAAAAATAGTGTTGAGCACCAATTAAGTTTTCCCCTCCCTGTAATCCTCATCACAAACTCCCAAACCTTTTCTAAATGGGCTTAACTCTTGTCACCACCACCCCCCCCACACCCCTGCCAGAGCACCGGAAAGAAGTCATTCTCAAACTCAAAAGGACAGCTGTTGGGAAAATGGGAGGGAATTGTTGCTATTGTTTGGTGAATAGCTGGGAGGTTCTGGGTGGTGCCTTAGCTCGGGACATGGCCTCAAGGGTTTTTGTTATAGCAGGACTTACACCTACCCTTCCCCATTCCAGAGAGAAAACAAGAAGCTCAAGAGGAATTGGAATTCATCCTGAAGAGAATGATCTGTACCCCAAGTTTTACCACCAATCTGAAAGCGTCCTGTGAGCAAATTATTTTTTCTTCTGAATTTGAGTCTCTCTCATTGAAATCATCTCTAGACAGAGAAAAGGCAAAGAACTAAGAGAAGGGATATATACAGCCCTCCCCAGGATATCCAAGTCAGGCAGGAGAAATAACTACCCAGATTTCAAATGGAGGAGTCATTGTTAATTTCCTAGATGATGGACTCACTTCTTTGGTCATCCCAGCATATCACAGGGAAAACGTCATTATTAATTATGTCATATTCCTTTAGCAACCAAATGTTACCATTCCCACAATCTCTGTGCCCCGGCCAAGCATCTCCCCAACAAGAACCACATTCATGCATCCAAGATATCACGATGGATTATTGAAAATCCCAGGAAAGCCTTGGTGGTGTGTCATGTGTGTGGTGTGGTGTAATGTGTGTGTGTGTGTGTGTGTGTGTGTGTGTGTGTTACTATGACTAGGGACCTTGGACTTGAAGACACAACTTCAAATCACCTTTGATACATGATGCCCTATAAGCAACAGAAGAAATCAGCAACTATAAATAACAAGATTCAAAACTAGGCAAAAATAGAATGATGAAGAAAAATTTAAACCCAATATTTTAAAATCTGCATTCCCCAAAGAATGAGCAGCCCGGTGTGACAGAGGAAAAAATTTTAAATAGAATGATGCCAGATTATTGAAACATATTTAAGTTCCCTAAAAATATAGATGTTAAGATTTAGAGGGCTGTGATTTATTGCTCTAGCTAAAAATTCAATAATACATCAACTGAAGATGTGAGCATGGTTATCAACTCTTGAAGGGTAAAAATTGGATATATGTCCAGGATGTCTGCCTGTTCCCTCCCCTGAGTTCGCCCTCTTATAGCTGAACAGAAATTTCCTCGACATTATTTTCCTCCTGAGAGAGGCAAAGGAGTTCTCTCTGTGGAACATGCAACCTGAACTTAGAACTATATAAGGTCCTTTACGTCCATCTCCTTTAGCCCTCATACAGCCCTGTGAGGTAAGGCTCCACAGTGGCTTCATTTTACAGAGGAAGAAATGGACAATCAGAGATGTTAAGTAACATGTCTGAAGTCACACAGCGAGGGAATGAAAACGGGAACTCAGAGTCATCAACTCCAAATTTCTGCTGTTTTCATCACTCCAATCCCTGCCCCAATGTACTGGACTCAACGTCAAGTTGATTATTCCATAATCTCAGCTTTGATCAAATTTTAACACTGTACATTCTCAGACACTATTATGTACAATTGTTCTATCTCCCAAAATGGACTTTCGAATTCTTTATGCTAAAAAAAAGAATCAAGAGCTCAAATATTGTCCTTTCCCTCAAACAGTCACCCAGTCGGTTACTTAAAATCTCAAAGGGTGATGGAAACTGCGAAAATAATGAAGACTGTTCAATCAGGAAGGCCTGCCCGTTTCAAGTGTTTTGTTCAAACTTTTCTGTTCTGATCTCACAGGGGAAAACTTCACATGATTTTCAAGTACCTTCAGAAGAAGCCAGCCGTGCAGCTCTTAATAGAGATCCCTGTTTAATGCCCAAACTTATGGAGGGGAGCTGACCATTTTCTAGGCAACTGTGTGCAATTCTTATCAGGCGAAGTCCAGCTGCTGTTGGCTAACTAGCTCGCCGAAGTGACTCCCCCGAGCCCCAGCTAGGAGCAACTAAAATAAAATGCAAAAGGCACAACACAGATAAAAGGCTGTAGAATATATAGACCTCATTTTAATGGGGCCTCAGCTAGGTCTCTGTTTTTTGTACCCATGGCTAATTGAAGGGGCAACTAGAACAGACACAATTGAACACATAGTAAAGAAGCCACCCCTCCACCTGGCTTGCACACACAATTAAATATTTGCACCTGCAGTGGTAGTATGCATGAAAGTTATCCCTGTAATTAGTTGTTGGATAGAAATAAATGTAATTTTTAAAACCCTCTCTAATTCCAATAGTTATTTTTAAATAGGTATTTTTGTTGAACTAAAAGAACTCCAAATTAATTCATGCTTTTAAAAGAAACAATTTCATATTGAGTACTTTTCAGGTAATCCATGAAAAATAGAGCATTCTGTTTCTATATGTAACTCAATTACAGGAGTATTATTGGCATGTATTTTCAGTGGGTTTGGTGTGTGATTCAGTCTACTCAATTTTTCATTCATGTCATTTTATTTATTTGTTCAATAAACACACTGAGCATGTATTATGCCCTGGTTCTTGGGATACGAATGTATATGTAAGACAGCACATCTACCTAGAGACTCATGGCATGGGAAGGAACTAGGGTTGATGTTTTGATCACATAATTGCAATTCAATATGATGAGTGCATATCACTTATCAGAAGTGATGGTACATGCAAAATAACATGTAGCACTTAGTTCTCTCAACAAGTTCCTCCAAGGGACATTTTTTTAAAAAATTAAACATAAAATTTGAGTTGTTCCTCATCTATGGAACAACATGGGGCGTGTCACAATTTTGACAATTACACAGGTTCTTCATTTGAGCAGATTCTACTATTTAATTCACCTCAGATGTTGTTTAATGACATGAAAGAGTTGTCTATTTCTGACATGCTGGGTGAAGCAGAACAATACAGGATTTCAGCAAATAAGCATATTGCTGTATTATGGGGTATGAAATGCCTCTTAGCACTGATGAAAAATGAAGCTCCCCTGCTTCCCCCAAGAGAGACAACACACCAATGTTTTAGTAAATGCTTTCCATACAGATGCATATGATGTCTGTTTATCCATAATGGACTTCTGTACTCTAACTTTTCACCCCCATATTCCTTATATTATTGAAACAATGAAAGAAAATGTCTACAGCTTTGAGAGCAAATCCGCAACATTTAGATTTCACGTGGATTGTTCCTCTTTTCTTCACTTTGTATTTCAACCAATGATTTCTTACCTCTAAGAACGTCCTGCTTTGGCCAAACACATCTTGTCTCCTGATCAGCTGCCCTATTTAGGGTTGATCTGTAGAGGTTTTTTCAGCTCCAGTCCTATGATTACCACACGCTGTGGAATTTTGACCCAAATATTTTGAGTGTTCAGAAAATCGAAAAGCCCCTGAGAAGACTCACTCTTTCCAGCAAGATGACCCACGAGGGGGGGGGCTTGACTGGAAAGCTGGGTCCCCGGTCTCAGAGAATAGGTGGGGGGGGGAGTCGGGGAGCTGGGGGTTGGAGCAGCCCTCCAGACCTTGAGGTGCAGCAGCTGTGCACCGTCTTTGAGGCTGAGGATCAAGCAGAGAATATGAGATAGGCAAACGTTGGCTTAAACTTTCTTCTCTCTTTGATTGTCCTTGGACATCTGCCCCATCTCCTGTTAAGAATGTTTGGCAGCTGTTAGCTCAGAATAACATGGTCCTGCTGTGGCAGCCGCTACCCCAGTCTTCTAATACTTTAAGCCAACGAGTCTCTGTTATATGCCTGGCCTGATACACAGCTATGCTAATGCCTTGAGTTAACCAGCTTTCCAGTGGCCATGGAAAACACAAGGGGAGCGCCTTTGGTTTATTTTCCTCACGTGCTAATTGGCTTTAATTGTTGGCCAATTGGATTTCAAGTTCAGAAAAAAACTGGGCGACACAAAGGCAAGTGTTAACTCAAAACTGTGGGAGAGGCTGGCCGGCTCTTTTGGTCTCTAATGGAGCAGACTTTATGCAGATGCACGTGTCTCCTGGCCACGGGGGTCCAGGGAGGATTTTCTGGGCTATCACGATGGTTTAAGATTCATACTTGTCCCCATAGGCTAAATACCAAGCACGGGACAACAGACCAGAAATTGGGAGGGTATTCCTCCGCACTTGTGTGTCTTCGTAGTAAACATAAAATAAAGGATGAACTTAAGCATACTTAGCTTCTTTTAAGTCCCAAGGTTTTATTCTAAGAGCCTTCTTTCTGTCATTAAGAAATTACCATGGTGAGGAGAGAAAGTGCTGAGTTGAAAATACTGAAAATGAACATTTTTCTGCTTAATCTGTGAGCATGATGTGCCATGATTATTATCATTTTTATTAAAATGTATATTTCTTTCACCCATACTCCTCAATATTACCCTCATGGGAATTAATCTGTTGTAAAACAGAAGCATTGAGACTGGCTCCCTGAATACTTGGGCTTTATTAGGAGAGCGTAAACTAAGTCATAATCGTCAGTTGTGCAAGGGGGTCAGGACAGGTAGCATTGATTTGTTTCCAGTCATGGTTATGGACATGGTTTTTCAGGTAGTGCTTTGACTTAAATTTGCCACTGAATGAAATGGTGTTAGAAGCTGGTGACTTATTACCCAGTCTCTGAGTCAGAATGTACTCAAGGAGACCACTCTTGTGCTAATTCCCCAAATTCTCTTTTTCTATATTGGGTCTGAAATGTATCTACAAGCACAAATGGTTCTACTGCTTTGATGGAAGTGACCAGTCGGTCGGTCTAACAGCTGTCAGCTCAGTCACAGAATTTTTGACATTTTTGACTGAATCGGCCAGGTGTTAGACTAAACCCACTGGTCAATTTCATCAAAAATTGTCAAACCAGCTTTTATGATTGGAGAAAGCCAGAATCTATACCCTTATTGGTATTCCTCTATGTATATTGTTAACATACTTATTTTCTCATTTTTCTGGATCTAGATGCAGAAACATCATGATTTATACATATATTCATATATGCATATACATGTGAGTATCTCTGCCAATGAACGGTCTTTCTATTTGTAATTCACAAATGGTAGAGCATAGAGTATCCATCCATGTAGCTGTATTTCCAAATAAAATAATTTAGTCACCTATCTATTTATTCCATTAGTCCTTTTTATTTCTAGCCATAATATACAGCATGTGGCAAGGGCAGGATCATTACTGCTTGGCAGGCCAGCCAAATGATTCTAGTTCATGTAGAGTAGCTTCTGGGGAAAGTTTGTCTTTTATTTTTTCCCTATAAGTCTTACCAAGGTCAGAAATTATTTATTATGAATGTTGGTCATTGCCTATCCCCAAACCTCACCTTCCACGGGAATTTAAAACCATGAGAGCAAAAATCTTCATCTATTTTATTCCCTGATGATTTCCAAATGCCTAGGACTGGTACATTACATCTAGCCCCTTGGCCGTGGTGCTTGGAGATTTCAGGACCAGCAATGCTCATTGTAATGGGTTAGGTCAGGGAAGTTAGTTCTGGGACTTCATTTTCCTCTCAACTTTCTAAGCACTTTCCATTTACCTAACTTGAATTACTTAGCTTACTCTGCATTACATTTATGGTGTTGTTTTATTTTTTTTCCTAGACTATGAGTATCCAGAATACGGATTACTGCCTTAGTGTAGTCCATGCTAGGCCAACCACAGGACTTTACAAATAGTGCACAAGGAGAAACAGAATTAAGAATGCACCAGAATTAAGAATGAAACAGCAGTATTCACTGCTAATGATCCATGCTCCTTAGAAGAATTCCACAAACTTTAATAAAGAACGCATACCATTCTCAGCCAGTTCAATCTGGATGGGTGGGTGGAGATAGGGAAGTGACCACCAAGTGATTAGAAATGAAGCATATGGTAATTCAAGGATGATCTTGACTGGAACCCCAGAGTTAGCATCCTTCACTGACATTAAGGTTAAATGTTCTTAAAAACATATATCAGTGTAGCCACACACTCTCCAAATGAAAGCCAGATTATTTTCCAACGCATAATGTCTCTAACAAAGGACACGGCTGAGGAACTATATTTGTAAAGCCAGCTTATTCCCACAGAGCATTTGATAAACAGGACCCCTCCAATCTCTTTTAGTGGATATTTATTTTCCCCCTTCTGCCTATCTCTGACCTGTCTGATAGCATCATCCCCCAAGGCACCTGGCCAGGTGACAGAGAGGAGGACACACTTATGCTATCATTTTGACACTTCTCGTAAGCTGCAGACACATCATTTTTAGACTCTTCACAAGACCAACTCTGTCTGTTTGTCACCCTCGTTTTCTTTAAAGGGTGAAATCCTTCTAAAGAGCTAAATGATATTTTGAGTGACTCTTGCACTGAACATCAATTTATAGCTCAGGAAACCTTCCTCCTCAGGTGAAATACGATCATTGTCTCAAGCCTGGAGAAGGTCTCTGTCCACTTATGTTTTCTCTTTCCCAGTGTCTGTCCTAAGCCAGAGTCATCACCTCTTATAGTTTGATCTGAGAAAACTCCTTTCCCAAGCCACCTAAAATGATTAGACTTATGAGTACTTTGATCAGAAAATCTTGATTCTCAAATCTCTAGCGCTCTTGATCTGTGTTAACAGATAGTAATAGATAACGATTGTAGGGTCCACTACCTACCAGATACTGAGCACGTTACGTGGGTTACCTCAGTTCAATCCTTCCAATAAGCCTAATGAAAGTAATTTTTTTTGTTGTTGTTTTGGTTCATGCCTCAGGTTCCTTCTAACATGCCCTACACCACCAGCACCAGCATTACCATTCACCACCATATCCAGGACACTGGTGTCAAAGTCTGAGGATACAGGTGAGAGTCAGCAATTAAAAGTCAGCAGCAAGGAAAAATTCAGGGCCGTTTCCTCCAAGACAGAGCTGCTTTTTCCAAACAATATCAGTTAAAGCCTGCTGTTGAGTTCAAGAAGTATGGAAATGCGGCACGGAACTACACCCTTAGAGTTAGGAATTTGAATCTTCTCTCTGCCAAGGACAGGCCCTTAACTGAGCCACTTATCCACTCTCATTTGAATTTCTTTTACACAAAGGGATTTTTGTACTGACTTGTGTATTGGGAATAACTATAAATGAGAACAGAAGTTAGTAGAGAATCATGCTCTATTGTCAATGCAATCGTTCCCATTTTTTCTTATCCCCACATGCCTTTACTCAGTTGTGAAAAGTTAGCCCATGGTACTTACCGTGTGGCATGCTGCCTGATATAAACAGTGCTCCACATTTACTGAATGACTAAAGAAAGCCACAGTGTGAGACTGTTAACCTACCCTGGTGCTAAGAGTTTCACTGTCTCCATATTACTGGTCCTGAATGCTAAGAAAATGCTACTAGCACATTAGATTTCAAAAGTGAATATAGGAATTTATCAATGTAGAGTGACTGATAATTGTTTCAGCTTAAACATGATCATAATTATTTAATTAGAGCAGTGTGTGGCTCTGTATTTGAAATGCCTGAAGAGACTTGGAAATCTTTTTCTGGATTCAACAGTTTACACAATTAGCATCTCTCCTCTGACATCAGGCCAAAAATACTTTTGAAAAGGAACAAAAGCAACCTTTAAAAGCTAAAAATCATTTATAGTTCAGGGCATCCGAAATCTAAGAAGTTTGCATTTTAGACACAATGTTTTTTTTTTTTTTTTTCACTTTCTCCATTGATATATTTAATGTGAAAGAATGCCAAGAAATTAGCATACAAAAAATTATCTTCCCAGCCAAAAGTGGAAGCCGGTTCAGCGGCGCAGCTGTTACAGGGCAAGACCTCCGTCCTGGGCTCACCTGACCTCAGGATTCTGCTTCCCTTTGCCTCTTGGAAATGTCTTGTCCTCCCAGGTGGGTCATTTTCCTTTGAAGACTGATGCTTGCACGAGCAATCTGGAAAGCCTCCTGCTATCTGCTTTTCTCTCTGCACAAGACAAGACCACCCAGAGGTTTGCCTGGAGAAATATTACACCAGCTCTCGGGTCTGTAGCTCAGAAACTAGCCCATGTTACACAGTGAAGCTGATGAACAGTCCAGGCAAGGAGAGTGAAAAGGATTAGCTTGGACAGAGATTACCAAATAAGACAGAATGTCATATCTCGCCAGACCCACCTCTGTGTCCCCAGTGTTCAGCTCCACGACTAGGTGGATTTTTAGTAATTTATGACAATAAACCATTTATCTTGTAAATGTTCCTTGTTATACTAATTCTTCCTTACCAAAGGTTTTTTTTTTTTGATGTTGGGGGTAGGAGTTTATTAATTAATTAATTTATTTTTGCTGTGTTGGGTCTTTGTTTCTGTGCGAGGGCTTTCTCTAGTTGTGGCAAGCAGGGGCCACTCCATCGCGGTGCTCAGGCCTCTCACTATCGCGGCCTCTCTTGTTGCGGAGCACAGGCTCCAGACGCGCAGGCTCAGTAGTTGTGGCTCACAGGTCTAGTTGCTCCGCGGCATGTGGGATCCTCCCAGACCAAGGCTCGAACCCGTGTCCCCTGCATTAGCAGGCAGATTCTCAACCACTGTGCCACCAGGGAAGCCCATTACCAAAGTTTTGATGCCAAATTCAGCATAATAATTCCCTGCCAGTCTTTCATTATATAAAGAACACCCATTGCTTCTATAGCCCCAAAGGAGATTCCGTTAGGACAACTGATACTTACCTTTCTATACTGAACCTTCACTAGGGTGGGAACTGGTCACAATGAGCTTTTCTCATTGATCCACCCCTTGTATGTCACCCTGCCTTCCAACTCCCATAAGATTTCCTCTTTGCATCACCAAACTGTTTACCTGCTCTTGCAAGGAAATTCCTGGTAACTAACCGATAATCCAGATGCTTCTTTGGTAATCAGGATTGTGTCTCTCTGTAGTTTCCTTGCTGGTGATTTTTTTTTCCCCTATTACCATGTTTCACTGAAAGGAAAGACCTTCACAATTTTGTCTTGGGGCTGTTTCAATGAGTTTCCAAAGTTATGGGAGGACAGCCTGCATCCTACCAGGCTGCCATACTCACCTTGTGGATGGCTTACTCTCTCTGCAGCCTTTCTTCAGGGGTACGTGGCCACAGTGAAGTTTCCTAAGTGACATTCAGAGCCACCTCTCAACTCTCTGATATCAAACATCATTGTGCTACTCTTTGGTCAAACCAAGCTATATAGAGAATGTGATACAGGTTTCACCAGCGGTTTATCTCTTAACCATGATGACAGGCATGCTTTTGTTGTTGTGGGTAAGAAGAACATTAAGAGAGAGAGGGAAGACTCTCGCTCTTAAAAAGCTGCTGTTCCAGATACACAGTATATACTTAGTAGCAGAATCTCTGCTTCTCAGCTTCGGATTTGGTTCTTTAACAAAATATCCAAAAAAAAAGTGACTGCTCACCCGGGACTTACTAAAGACAAATTACGAGTCATGTGGAGAGAGGTTCCCCATCCTCAGAAGACACCACTGAGACAGAAGCAGGTGCTCTATCACCCTTAGTCTGTAAATGCACAGTGTACATCCAACACAGAGACTGTTCTCTGAACTGAGGACTCAGAGGGAAGAAGCATGGTCCCTGATCCACTATTAAATGGTTACACAAGGCAGGAGAGCATTAATCCCTATAGATAGGGTTTCTCAACCTTGACACTACTGATATTTTGGACTGGATAATTCTTTGTGGTGGGGACCATCCTGTGCATCATGGTATGTTTAGCAGTATCTTTGGGCTCTACCCACAAGAGTGAGTACTAAAAGTGGTACTCCTTTAGTTGTAACAATCAAAAATGTCTCTAGGCATTGTTAATATCCCCGAGAGGCAGGATCATCCCCAGCTATGAACCAATGCTATAGACTAAGAGAAATGAGGAAGACTTAAAGTGATAAAAAAAAAAAAAAAAAAAAAAAACATAAAACCTGCGGCAGGAAAAAAAAAAA
The DNA here is from genome assembly GCF_003031525.2 of Neophocaena asiaeorientalis asiaeorientalis. Lineage (NCBI taxonomy): Eukaryota > Metazoa > Chordata > Mammalia > Artiodactyla > Phocoenidae > Neophocaena > Neophocaena asiaeorientalis. The sequence goes on from NW_020175667.1 coordinate 3,088,428, forward strand.
AAAAAGTATAGTCCTGGCAAGAGAATCAGAGGAGCAAAAGTTCAAGGCCTCTCAAGGCCTTGAACAAACACAACCTCCTTAGGTCTGCATTCAAGGTATTTTTTTGATGGACCCCACCCTGTCTATTCAAACTCATCTTGTACTTCTGCCCCTCCTCACAGCTGACACTCCAGCCACACCAAACAAATCACTGCTGCAGCAACACACCCTCTTTTTTCATGCAGCCATGCGATTAGCTACAGACATACTTCCTTCAGTTCAAAAATCCATTCCGTTCCTTAGATACTATGAAGGGCTCTATCATCTTTTAAGGCCAAACCTGAGCCCAGAGAGCAATTCCTCAGTGAAGTTTTGCACAACCCCCAAGCTTGTGTTTCCTCCTCCGGCACTTGTTATGTTGGTCCTTAATGCCTGTCTGTCTTCTCCTAGATGAACTGCAGAGCTGTAACTATGTATCCTATTGATCTTTGAAACCCAAGTAGATGACATCCTGTTCTGCAAATAATAGGCTTCATATGAGTGTTCTTTGAAAGGAAGAGAGACAGAGGCAAATATGGTTCAAAAGAAATCAATAATCTGTGTAAGTAAAAAAGCAAATACAAACAAACAAAAGAAAAAAACACTCATTCAACCGATATTTATTGAGCAACTATTATATGCTGGCATTGTGCTAGCCTTTGTAGATAGGACACTGTTCACAAAATTGATCATTGCCATTCTAGTGCTTATAGTCTAAATGAGGAGAGGACAGATGATATACATTTTAACATAAACTTCATATCGTAATGATGTTGATAGTCATGATGATGTGATGAAGAGTGACAGGGGTGGAACTAGGTTAGATATGGTGGTCCAGGGAAGCTTCTTTGAGACGGTGACTTTTGAGCTGAATCTTCATAGATAAGAAGGGTTCAGCCATGTTAAGAGTTGGGCTGAAAACATTCCTAGGAGAGAAAAACTGAGAAGTTCATGAAGCAGTAAATGGTTCATCTTCATTAAAAAAGAGAAAAGAGGCCAATATACTAGAATACACGAAAGATGGGAATTAAGGTAGAAAAATGAGATTGATTATAAATACTTTTGAATAGTAGTAGAAGGGGAACCAGCTAGGAGCTCAAGCTACACACACATACAAATATATATGTGTGTGTGTGTGTGTGTGTGTGTGTGTGTGTGTGTGTGTGTGTGTGTAAAATGAAAATCATAATCCTTAGGCCCATGAATATAATAATATTATAAGTTGTAGGTTATAGAGTTCTGGCTTTGCAACTTATCTTATTGAATCCCAAGATGCCTCTAAAAGATGAGAATTATTATTTTCATTTTCTTTTCAAGTAGGAGACTAACCTGAACATAAAAGTTAAGTGATTTCTCCAAGATCGTACAATTAATGAGTGACAGAGCCTAGTGTCAAATACACATCTGCCCCCACCCTATACATTGATAAAAATTATTAAGAAAATAAAAACAGATAGTTTCTTTTTTTCCAAGACATAACAGTTTCCTTATTGTTTTAGTAGATCTATTTGTTACATTTAAAATAAATAAATAAAGTAGAGTAACTGTCTACGAGTTGCCTAGTAGATTCACAGGTGACTCGGGATTCATGCATTTGCTGTAACTCCAGTTAATCACACACTTTGTGATATGGAAGTGTGTTATTATACCTCCAATAGCAACTTTCTTCTCTGTGGTTGTGAAGGGCAGTCTTCTTGGTACAAATGGCTTGAAATGTGAGGACAACCTTACCTTCAAATAAAAAATTAGGAGCTCACTGACTCCTCGATTGTGACCTTTTGGAAATGTCTAGAACAGCAACAAAAACAATGTCAGAAAGGGACATCCCATCCTGATCATGGTAGCAAGAAATAAAGAGGAAAAATGTCACATGAGATATTCTGTAAATGCTTAACATAAATCCTATTCCACCGCTAAGAAGGGATTGTTAAAGACATTTTATCTGAAACATTCAGTCAAAGATTGGAGCTTGAGTTTTCACTAGTGAAAGAAGGTTTGGTTTGATTTAGATATGTTCATACGTTAGAATTCATCTCCACCTATATTCGGGTTTAGGTTAATAGCCGTAAGACCTGTGTAGAAACTAAAACCAAGGGTTGGGATATTATTCATTGCTTGCTGGGATGCCCTTCCCAATTTGTCCTTTCAGAATGAATTTAGCGGCAGCTCTAAATATCAGCTGCACCTTAGCAAACTACTAGTAGCTGAGTCCCAGCCTGCTGATGGGGGGCTGCTGGCATTCCTCCAGGCGGTGGTCTCTTCAGGAGGGTGTTAGATTACATCGCCCAGCAGCCACCAGCTCTTCCTTTGGCCTCAGCAAACTTTGCAGTGGTGCCTTTTTTTGCTACACAGCAGGCCCCACTAGCGCTTCTTCGGCTACTGGGACAGAATGCTAGGAGTCAGGGGGTGTGGGGCTCAAGTTGATAACTGTGTCAGTTGACTTTCCATTCCCTGTTTCACCTCTTTCATTCTGTTGGGGAGCTTTGTCCCAGAGAAGGAGATTATGCAGCGGACTGCAGAGGAGATGGAACTTCAGAAAGATAGAGCGCACAAGAAAGTGTGACAAATTGTGATGACAGGGCTGCGATGGTTGCTTGTGAAGGAGTGAAATTAAATCCCCCGCCAAACAATACTGCTTTCTTCTATGTCTATGGGGACCCTTGTTGGGCCTGGATTGAGAGAGAAAGTCAGAAGAAGAGAATAAAAAAGATGCATTCACGCAATCAAAAGCATATTTTTTTCCACATTCATCGGATTTACTGTCCTCAACAAAATGGCACTATAGCACGTATCTAGATATGCCATTGATGTATTAACATCCCTAAGCACTTTCGTAAGAACTGAGGACACTCTTTGTGTCTCACTAGTAATTTCAATGGTAACCCCAAGTATAGGATGCAAAGCCACATTTTTTTTCTCACATCCAATGTCTCCATCTTCACAATTCTGAGGAACTGTATTAGAATCCTGGTTAAAAAAACAGATCTACATAAACACTTCAGGCCCTTGTTTTTCTAGACGTATCATGAACCTGGTTCACCCAGAACCCTCTTTCCACTTTATGGCTTATATCAGGACCCTGAGCAGAATTGTTAATCTGTGTTTCTGCTGATCACAAACGCCTGATAATGTGGATCCAGATTTCTAGGCCTCACTGAACTCAGAGCAGAGAGAAATTGCTGGGCACTTTGTCATGAATCTCACCTTTTGAAACTCCCCCCGAGTACCCACCTCAGCTCACTTCACAAAATCAGAAGAGCTGCTCGCCCAAGGCCTGGACAGGGAGGCGGCCTAACATATTTCCCCATCTATGGGCACTCCCTCAAAAGGTATTGGTGTCAGGAAGGGAGTGAGTTAAGGTGATTGACGCTGAGTGTTGGACACGAATCACATTTGTAAAGCATTCTTTATTGTGGCAAAATTCACATAACATAAAATTCACCATTTTAACCATTTTAAAGTGTACAGTTTAGTGGCTTTTAGGTCATAACATTGTGCAGCCATGACCATTGTAGAATTCTAGAACCCTTTTTATCACTCCAAAATGAAACCCCATACCCAGGAAGTAATCACTCCCATTTTCCCCTCCCCCCAGGCCCTGGCAATCACTCATCTGCTTTCTGTCTCTAAGGAGATCCCTATTCTGGACATTTCATATAGAAAGAATCATATAATATGTTTCCTTTTGTGACTAGCTTCTTTCACTTAGAGTAATGTTTTCAAAGTTCATCTACATTATAACATGTATCAGTATTGCACTCCTTTTTATGACTAAATAATATTCCATTGTATGGATATATCATATTTTGTGTATCCATTCATCAGTTGATAGACATGTGGATTGTTTCTGCTTTTTGACCACTAGGAATAATGCTGCTGTGAACACATGTATACAGGTTTTTGTGTGAACATATGTTTTCATTTTGGGGATGTATATACCAAGGATTAAAATTGCTGAGTCATATGGTAATTCTACATTTAACTTTTTGAGGAATCACCAAACTGCTTTCCACAGTGGCTGTACCATTTTACATTTCTACCAACCAAGTAATGAGGGTTCCAATTTCTCTACACTCTCATCAACATTTGTCATTTTTTATTTTTTAATAGCCATCCTAGTAGGTATGAAATGATACCTCCCTGTGGCTATGATTTGCATTTCCCTAATGACTAATACTGTTGATTGTCCTTTCATGTGCTTACGAGCCATTTGTATACTTTTTTGGGGGGAGTGTCTTTTTAAGTCCTCTGCTCATTTTTTAAATTGAGTCGCCTTTCTGTTGTTGAGTTAAATAAAGCATTTTGACAGAACAGTGATAAACACTTCAGAAAACTAACACTGTAGGACAGAAGTAGCAAAGAGCAGAAATGAGACAGTTTTCATTGTGAGCCATGGCATACAACCTAGATTGAATCCTTGCTCTGTCACTCAAGGGCTGTGGGAGCATAGGCAAGTTCTTACCATCACCGAGTCTCAATGTTATTGTCTGTAGAACGGCAATACTATGACTCATGTTGGGGAGGTTAACATGAAAATTAAATGAGATAGTATACGTAAAGCTACCGGTAACAGTGCCTGGCATAGCGCAGCTGCTTGCAAGCAGACACATGGCTTGGCTATTCAACTTGCCGTTGTGACTCAACCAGGGGAATAAAGGGAAACTAAGGATTCAGTGCTAAGTAGCAGCCACCCAGGATCAAACACATTCTTAACAGAATGACTCTTTCTGCTCACCTCTCAGTGGAAAAACCTGGAGAATCTATCCCACTGCCCCATGTTACTTCCATATAAGGAGCAGCAGAAAGAGCCAGCTCAACACAAAACAAATGAACAAACAGAAAAACTAAACTCGAAGTGGGATTTGGGGGGAGCATTTTAGCCCAAAGTTTATAGGCTTCTACTCTTAAGCAATTCAAGAGGTCAGTTGCTAAATATGTGTTAAGCATCTACTCTATGCCAAGGATGCAGATATAAAGAAAATATAGTGCCTGCCCTCAAGGAGAAATGGAGATGCCATGATGAATGGGGAAAGATGAGCCTTCCTGTTGCTGCGCTAGAGGCATCAGCCCCGTGATAGGCTGAGTTTACATAGTCATTAATAGAGAACTCTTCAGGTAGAGAAATGCTAGGTTGACAATATTGACCCGTCTGCCTTAATATGTTAAACAGTTGCAGAAAACAATCTTTTGATCATTTTCGTAACAAAAAGTTGCCAGTTTTGCTTTGGATCTGTGGTTTGAACACATGTGGTATTTTAACTTTATTAATGTATCATAAGAGAGGTATCAAGACACTATAATCACTTTCTTGCTTGAATTTGATTTATTTTCTCTAGTTAAGGAATATAAAGTAAATGATTAAAAAAGTAGCCTCCCAATTTAGAAATGATATCAGCCACCATTTAATTTATTTAGAGGGACAGGTTGGTCCAAGGGGTATAAGAAAACACTGAGTTAAAAAGAGTGGATTTACAACATAGAAAAGAAACTTATGGTTACCAGAGAAGAAGGGCAGAGAAGGAATAAATTGGGGATATGGAATTAACAGAAAAAAGAAGTGTCAATTGACCAGCACATGAGCTGTGTTCAATAAAATTGTAAAGTATCTCTAGTTTGGTTTTAGTCTGTTCTTTTAGATCTACAGGTTAAATTTGGGGAAATACGCCATGTAATTGTGGTCAGTGATTGCTCCAGAGACTTAAATGATGAAACAATGAGGTCAATTTTTTAGTAATTTTAAAGCATTCAGCATTTTTCATTAGGGTATCTGGATCTAGAAAATACTTTGAGACTTAAATGTTGAAACAAGGAGATTATACTTTTAGTATTTTTAATGCATTCAGTATTTGTCATTAGGGTATCTGGACCCAGAAAATACTTTGGCCCTCTGTTCCCACTACCCATTCCCCAACGTACACACATAGAGAAAGTTGAAAGTGAGTTCAAGTTGTTTGGATAAACAGCCAGGTAGCCAGGCACAGTCTCAGCGTATTGCATCATAGATTCTCTCTACTGAAGTTCACTCTCCCAGTTTGTGTGGATATTGTCACTATTATTATAACACTTTGGGTTTATTTGAATGCAACATTGTTGAAGCTGAGAACATTTTTATATTCCAGTCACCCCACAGTTTCCCTCTCCTCTGTCCCCTCCTCTCTCCTGTGCACACCCTGACTTCAGTTGCCATGGCCAGACTTTAAAAACATTTCAGACTTAAAAGGTTAAGATCTAAGGGCTGCTGATTTTATCTGGGCTTTTAACTAACACAGGCAGGTGGATTAGAGATATGTGTACAATCCCTACTCTAGACACTTGGGTAAATATGCACAAGTGCTGGGGCAGCCGAGGAAGCAATCCGATGTTATTGTCTATTAATTCCAAAGTGGAGATTAAAGAAATCAGTAGTGTAAATATCAAAAGGATTTCCACTTACATATAAGAACGTTACTTAAGCAGACTGCTTGTTCCAAATTATATGAAGGCTTTTGGCTTTAAGAAAAGTGTGAATTTGTTTTCACTTGAAATTTGCATATTTTTTGGTCTCTCTTTGTCTGCAAGGAGGGTGCTAACACAACCAAGAATTCTTTTCACATGGTAGCAATTTGTGCTGCTGATAGTTTCCATGTAGTTTTACCACAATAACATATATTTGCCAGAGTTGTAATGTAGAGTCAAATTTTATTTTTTTGGTCTCTCTTTATGTAACATTTCCTAGAAATGCCAAAATATGGGGTAAGGGAAGCTGTGTATTGAGTTCAGAGCTTTTCTAACTTTAGACAGGATTCAATCCCCACCTTTTTCCCCCGACTTTCCCTGTTAGTTTCAGAATCCAGGCTGAAGTGAAGCCACCTCATGCCATCACAAATGAATACCAGCTGATGCCTGGAGAAGTTAAACGCAAACCCAGCAATTTTGCACCCTGTCGCAAGTGGGCTGGGACAGACCTTCCAAAGCTCTGCTTCAGGGAGGGAAATATCAATTAAAGTACAGGTGCCCCAATTTCAACAAAAGTCATCAAGAATCACCATTAGCTTTTATTATACGATACGTGCATTTAAATACACAACACAGGCTCACACGGCTTTTTAATCAGCCTAGCGGCACAGCCAACAATGTAAAGAAAAGAGTTTCTGAATTTTCAGAAATTAGAATAAGAGGTGACTTTTTTTTTTTTTTTTTTTTTTTTTTTTTTTTTAGGTGACTTTTTCACCCTGTTTTTCGAGACCCTAATCATAGATTTCAGGCCATCCTTAGATGAGGCACCCAGAAGAGAGTCTCAGAATAGAGTCTCACAGAATCCACAGCTACTCTATAACTTTCTTCTGAGTGACTATGCCCTGCAAGCAGAAAAAAGAAAAACAATAAATTATCAAAAATGCTATGAATGAGGATATAGGACATCACTATATAATAACCAAAAACCAACTAGTTCTAACTAGATACCTGTTCATTCCATCAAAAAATACGCATTAAACCTATTTTGGCATAAGTTAGGTCAACAGTCAGAGACCATTTAAAAGAGGAGCACCCAGGGACTGACCCATATTCATCTAAAGCACAGGAATTGCGAGGAAGGAAAGAGGGGAGTGGCTGCCTTCCAGGAGAGGCTTTTAGATTACCAAAGGGGAAAATGGGGTGGGAGAGAGAATCAATTAGGAGGTTGGGATTAACATATACACACTACTATATATAAAATAAATAACCAACAAGGACCTACTGTATAGCACAGGGAACTATACTCAATATTTTGTAAGAATCTGAAAAATTTATACATATATGTATGTATAACTGAATCACTTTGCTGTACACCTGAAACAAACACAACTTTGTAAACCAACTACACTTCAATAAAATAATAATAATAGTACAAAAGAAAAAAAAATCTTCCCCCATCAAAAATATGACTTCATCTACTCTACCAGTTGGAGTCCAGTGTGGACAAACATAGTCACTGGTTATCTTTTTAATCAAAAGTCTTCTATTTTTGCCCTAAGGTGAGTTCATCATTTCTTCACATTTTGGTATGCTTTCTAGTCCCTTCATGCAATTAGCACGAGCTTTTCTACAGAACAGCCAGATGGGATTATCACACTAAAGAAAAGAACGTTATGATTAGGAGTTGGGGAGGGGGGATGTTAACATGGGGGCAAGAGTATTTCAGGAGAGAGGAGGCATGGGTAAGGTGTAGGAATAGGGGGCTTTGCATGCCTCAGTAGCTGAGTGGTAGGAAAGGGGCAACAGGAGGGGAGAAACATGGGCAGCAAGGGAGCCAGGAGAATACTTAGGACTACTTTCTCTAGACTGAAAATTGGCCTAAGATTTGGTGCCACCAAAAATAATCTAACATTTTGTTGATTAAGTCATGCGTACTTCTAATTGCAGAGTTTGAAACAAATATAAAAACCTGATCAACATACTAACATTTTAATTTTCAACCATTTATGTGGGATTTAGCACATAATAATCATCATTTCATTTCACCACTGGACTACAGATTTGTCAAATAACTTGACAAATGTCCAACCCTAATATGCAAAGACATTCATTTGATTATGTTAGCATCAGGAATGTGGTAGGCTGCATGTAAACTGGCCAGGAGGTGTTTCTGGAAAAGATGGAAGGGTAGACATGTCTCAAAAATATTCCTCAGAATGTCAGGCCATATGCATTCTTTGGCAAACTTGCCATGAATGTGGTAAACCAGTGCTGAATCCTGGGAAAATTCTAAAGAAGCAAAGTTCGCAATTTTACCATTTTCTTTTGAAAAGCTGAGTCCTGTTCTCATCTCTACAAAATAAACAACAACAAAAAAATCAACAAAAAATAGGGCTGAAAATTTTCTTGATTTAATATCATACCCTGAAGAGTATAATATTACTTATATTTTATTCAGGTGTGTGTTTTCAAATTAAAACAGAAAATAAATGTACGAATACGCTTTTTGTATCAAAAAAAATTTAATTACTTTAAAACATAAAATATATTAAGTGACTCCCTTATTTTTGTGCAGACACTTGAGTCTTTTTACAGAATGCTATGTTTGGAAGCCCAGTTGAGATCTACTGATATTTTCACATTTGCTCACAAAATCTGAAATAAAAAATAGTGTAATTTTAATCCTCATGAGGTTCATGTTGGTAATTTCCCTGATTTTCAGACATGGGAAGAAACATCAAAGAATGGAAATACTATTGCAGAACTCTGAGGGTGTTTTTTTGGATGAGTGTCTGGGGTGGAGGGGTGAGGAAAAAGAGTGGTAAAATCAGTCTTTGTGACAAGTGATTAATAGTTCAAAGTCCTGATGGCTTTTCTATGAAGAACAGACCCAAGGGGAGCAGTATGAAATAAAACAGATATCCTCAATTAGCTTGTCGACACTCTCTGGGGTTCTGAAGGAGTACGCTCTCAAGGTGGAAAGGCATTTCAAGCCCCAAGCTCTTGGTATACCCCTCCTGTTTGGATGTCTGTTTTCTAGAATCAGAGCACCTGGATTCTGTTTGGTAATTGCATCTTTCTCTGAGCAGCAAGCAGATACATTGTTATAAAAAGAAGGGTATATGAGGGCCATGCCATGTAGCTGAAAGAGTATTCCTTTCTAGTCCTGTGAATGCTGGCCAAGTCATTTAACCTTTCCTAGCCTCAGTTCTCACATCTGTAAAATGGAAACTGTATCTTGCTCTAGGATGAGGATAAGCATGTGAAACTATTGAAGCCTGTAAGGCATTAACTGCATGGATGGAATTGTTATTATTCCAGGTTTGTCTCTCTGCTCTGTTTAGTTCATATGTGCCCAGAGCTAAACAAAAAACCCAGGACATATGTTTTGTCTATTACAAAGGCTCACTTGCAGATTCAATTTCATTGTCCTCCATGTTGAATCCTTCCCTCTGTCTGCTTTTCACTTGTACCAGGATATTTCACAACCAACCAGGTTCAAAGAATCCAACTTAAAAGAAGAAAACTTTTTTTTTTTAAAGATAGGGATCAGTACAAATCTCCAGAAAAAAATAAATCAACCTCACCAGCTTTCTACCACTAGACAACCTCTCTGAAACCCAACTCAAACTCAATGAAAAGACAGAGGATTCCTGGAGAGAAGCGATTGACCTCAAATGTGCACACCCTTTATGCAAAAACAAAATCAGTTTCAGTATCCAAGTCAACTTTAAATCAAAAGCAATTGATGGATAAAGAAGCTATCCCAAAAACAAGGGGCTACAGAAAACAAATAGAAAGTCCTCCCTGTGCACCTGCTGGAGATGCTGTGTTGCAGGCACCGCATTTCCAGCCTAACCTATATTCGACATGGTGTTGATGCAGCTGTGGGACCAGGGTGGTTTATTTAAGTGGCTCCAAATGCCTGTCAGTGTGGCAACCAGCTGAATACATAAAACAGACTCTCCAAACCCTTTATGGCCCAGGGTCAGAGTAAATGGAATAATAAAATCCAAATGCTTTTGTCTCATTTTCCATCACCCAACCCTTCCGCATAAATCTGCAGCTTCGCGGTGACCTTCGTGTTCCACGCGGGATGAGGCCGCGGGTTGGCGATGCATTTGGTCGGCATCTTGGGTCTTTAAAAGCTTTTTCCAATTAATTTTAACTGGCTTCCATAAGGATAAAGTACAGCTTCCTCCCGCCCACCACCCTTCCCTCCCACCTTTTTAACCAGCCAAGTGACAATGCTCTAGAATCATACGACAGGTATAAACCCCATTATGCCCCGGATGGCCAAAAACAAAACATGATTCCACGTCCCAGGATGTCTGAAAGGAGCAACATATCCTTATTTCCAAACCACAGAGATCGAGTTGGGTTTTATTTGATGGCCTCACCTCTAGCCGCTGTATATCTATACAAAGCGGGAAAAGTATTACAAAGTCCTAACTGGAACTCTGGAGACGAGGGTGTCTGTGTTTGGAGACAGCTGAAGAAATTCCCTGTTGGGTTATTTGTGTAGGCATTTGGAAGCACAGTGATAGAAAACTGCGATGTCTGATAGGCTTATCATCTTTGGGAGACTAAGAGAGGAAGAAAGAATGAGTATCGGAGAACCTGTGAGAAGCAGAGAAGGATGGAAGAAGAAGGTCCTGAAAAACTGTGACATGACATCTCTTCTTGCCACCACTAGCCCCTGAACTGCAGGAGGGACCAATAGCATGGGATGCAGCAACAGGAGGCATGTTTATTTTCATTCACCAGAGAAGCTCAGTTTCATGCCACACATTTATTTACTGTGTCATTTCTTTGTGTTAGCCGTGATTCAGACCCAAATAAAACACAATTCCCGTTTGTGCAAGTGTCCACCATCTACTGGGGAAGGCGAGGGTCACAGAATTTGACTAGAAAACAAATGTGATTCATACTTAAAAATATATTGTGGGGGAGGGGAAGATTTAAATAAGAACTTTCTGGAGGCAGGGATAAATTAGGAGTTTGGGATTAACAGATACACACTACTATATATAAAATAGATAAACAAAAATAAATAGATAAACAACAGGGACCTACTGTATAGCACAGGGAACCCTACTCAATATTTTGTAATAACTTATAAGGGAAAAGAATCTGAAAAAGAATATACAAACATATATGTATAGCTGTATATATAACTGAATCACTTTGCTGTACACCTGAAACTAACACAACTTTGTAAATCAACTATACTCCAGTAAAATTAAAAAAAACAAAGAAGCAAATAAAAAACAACTTTTAGTCCTTTCCGTCCATCAGCTATTTGGGTTCCCTAATCACTCTCCCCATTCTGGCCCCAGTCCCATCAAATTGGACACACTTCCAACTTGTCTCTGTTCTGCACCTTTTCTTTCCTATTTTTAAGTTTTATTCCCTTTTCTTTTATATGCCTCTTGCTCTTCATCATTTTTACCTCCAGAAAATACAAGGAATGTATAAGAAAGGAAACCTAAAAATGAAATCTGAAAATATATCTAAAAATTCTATAGTGTTTCATAAACCTGTAGAATGCTGGAACAGGAAGTAGTCCTGGAGTTCATCTAGTTTTGACGTCCTTCATTTGGCAGGAATAAAGGAAACCTGAGGAAATAGGTCTTAAGCAAGAAATACATTGTCCAAAGCCATAAAATCAGTTAGTGGAAGGGCTGGTTGACCATATTCCACAACCATCTTGTACTCAACTTTTACTCGGAATTGGCACTATGGTAAGTGCTTTCTTTCTTTCTTTTTCTTTTCTTTTTTTAAATTCATTATATCCTTTATTTCTACCATATTTTGTTTTTTTAACATCTTTAATGGAGTATAACTGCTTTACAATGGTGTGTTAATTTCCGCTTTATAACAAAGTGAATCAGCTATAAGCTATACATATACATATATCCCCATATCTCCTCCCTCTTGCATCTCCCTCCCACCTTCCATATCCCACCCTTCTGGTGGTCACAAAGCACCGAGCTGATCGCCCTGTGCTATGTGGCTGCTTCCCACTAGCTATCTATTTCACATTTGGTATTGTATATATGTCCATGCCACTCTCTCACTTCGTCCCAGCTTAACCTTCCCACTCCCCATGTCCTCAAGTCCATTTTCTATGTCTGCGTCTTTATTCCTGTGCTACCCCTAGGTTATTCAGAACCTTTTTTTTTTTTAGAGTCCATATACATGTGTTAGCATATGGTATTTGTTTTTCTCTTTCTGACTTACTTCACTCTGTATGACACACTCTAGGTCCATCCACCTTACTACAAATAACTGTTTCATTTCTTTTTATGGCTGAGTAATATTCCATTGTATATATGTGCCACATCTTCTTTATCCATTCATCTGTTGATGGACACATAGGTTGCTTCCATGTTCTGGCTACTGTAAATAGAGGTGCAATGAACGTTGTAGTACACGACTCTTTTTGAATTATGGTTTTCTCAGGGTGTATGCCCAGTAGTAAGATTGCCGGGTAGTATGGTGGTTCTATTTTTAGTTATTTAAGGAAACTCCATACTGTTCTCCATAGTGGCTGAATCAATTTACATCCCCACCAACAGTGCAAGAGGGTTCCCTTTTCTCCACACCCTCTCCAGCATGTATTGTTTGTAGACTTTTTGATGATGGCCATTCTGACAAGTGTTAGGTGATACCTCATCGTAGTTTTGGTTTGCATTTCTCTAATGATTAGTCATGTTGAGCATTCTTTCATGTGTTTGTTGGCAATCAGTATATCTTCTTTGGAGAAATGTCTATTTACATCTTCTGCCCATTTTTGGATGGGTTATTTGTTTTTTTGATATTGAGCTGCATAAGCTGCTTGTAAATTTTGGAGATTAATCCTTTGTCAGTTGCTTCATTTGCAAATACTTTCTCCAATTCTGAGTGTTGTATTTTCATCTTGTTTATGTTTTCCTTTGCTATGCAAAAGCTTTTAAGTTTCATTAGGTCCCATTTGTTTATTTTTGTTTTTATTTCCATTACTCTAGGAGGTGGGTCAAAAAGGATCTTGCTGTGATTTATGTCATGGACTGTTCTGCCTATGTTTTCCTCTAAGCGTTTTATAGTGTCTGGCGTTACATTTAGGTCTTTAATCCATTTTGAGTTTCTTTTTGTGTATGGAGTTAGGGAGTGTTCTAATCTCGTTATTTTACATGTAGCTGTCCAGCTTTCACAGCACCGCTTATTGAAGAGGCTGTGTTTTCTCCATTGTATATTTTTGCCTCCTTTATCAAAAATAAGGTGACCATATGTGTGTGGGTTTATCTCTGCACTTTCTATCCTGTTTCATTGATCTATATTTCTATTTTGTGCCAGTACCATACTGTCTTGATTACTGTAGCTTTGTAGTATAGTCTGAATTCAGGGAGCCTGATTCCTCCATCTTCAATTTTCTTTTTCACTATTGCTTTGGCTATTCGGGGTCTTTTGTGTTTCCATCCAAATTGTCAAATGTTTTGTTCTAGTTCTGTGAAAAATGCAATTGGTAGTTTGATAGGGATTACATTGAATCTGTAGATTGCTTTGGGTAGCATAGTCATTTTCACAATGTTGATTCTTCTGATCCAAGATATGGTATATCTCTCCATCTGTGTGTAAATTCTTTAATTTCTTTCATCAGTGCCTTATAGTTTTCATACAGGTCTTTTGTCTCCTTCAGTAGGTTTTTTCCTGGGTATTTTATTTTTTTCATTGCAATGCTAAATAGGAGTGTTTCCTTAATTTCTCTTTCAGATTTTTCATCATTAGTGTACAGGAATGCATGAGATTTCTGAGCATTACTTTTGTATCCTGCTACTTTACCAAATTCATTGATTAGCTCTAGTAGTTTTCTGGTAGCATCTTTAGGATTCTCTATGTATAGTATCATGTCATCTGCAAACAGTGACAGCTTTACTTCTTCTTTTCTGATTTGAATTCCTTTTATTTCTTTTTCTTCTCTGATTGCTGTGACTAAAACTTCCAGAATTATGTTGAATAATAGTGGTGAGAGTGGACAACTTTGTCTTGTTCCTCATCTTAGAGGAAATGGTTTCAGTTTTTCACCATTGAGAACGATGTTGGCTGTGGGTTTGTCATATATGGCCTTTATTATGCTGAGGTAAGTTCCCTCTATGCCTACTTTCTTGAGGGTTTTTATGATAAATGGGTGTTGAATTTTGTTGAATGTTTTTCCTGCATCTGTTGGGAAGATCATATGGTTTTTCTCCTTCAGTTTTTTAATATGGTGTATCACATTGATTGATTTGCATATATTAAAGAACCTTGCATTCCTGGGATAAACCCCACTTGATCATGGTGTATGATCCTTTTAATGTGCTGTTGGATTCTGTTTACTAGAATTCTGTTGAATATTTTTGCCTCTGTGTTCATCAGTGATATTGGCCTGTAGTTTCCTTTCTTTGTGACATCTTTGTCTGGTTTTGGTTTCAGGGTGATGGTGGCCTTTAGAATGAGTTTGGGAGTATTCCTCCCTCTGCTATATTTTGGAAGAGTTTGAGAAGGACAGGTGTTAGCTCTTCTCTAAATGTTTGATAGAATTTGCCTGTGAAGCCATCTGGTCCTGGGCTTTTGTTTGTTGGAAGATTTTTAATCACAGTCTTAATTTCAGTGCTTGTGATTGGTCTGTGTATATTTTCTATATCTTCTTGGTTCAGTCTCAGAAGTTTGTGCTTTTCTAAGAATTTGTCCATTTCTTCCAGGTTGTCCATTTTATTGGCATTTAGTTGCTTATAGTAATGTCTCTCGATCCTTTGTATTTCTGCAGTGTCAATTGTTACTTCTCCTTTTTCATTTCCAATTCTACTGATTTGAGTCTTCTCCCTTTGTTTCTTGATGAGTCTGGCTAATGGTTTATCATTTTCTTTAATCTTCTCAAATAACCAACTTTTAGTTTTGTTGATCTTTGCTATCGTTTCCTTCATTTCTTTTTCATTTATTTCTGATCTGATCTTTATGATTTATTTCCTTCTCTTAAATTTGGGATTTCTTTGTTCTTCTTTCTCTAATTGCTTTAGGTGTAATGTTAGGTTGTTTATTTGAGATGTTTCATGTTTCTTGAGGTAGGATTGTATTGTTAGAAACTTCCCTATTAAAACTGCTTTTGCTGCATCCCATAACTTTTGCATCATCGTGTTTTCATTGTCATTTGTTTCTAGGTATGTTTTGATTTCTTCAGTGATCTCTTTATCATTTAGTAGTGTATTGCCTCCATGTGTTTGCATTTTTAACAGATTTTTTTCCTGTAATTGATATCTAGTCTCATAGCATTGTGGTCGGAAAAGATACCTGATACAATTTCAATTTTCTTTAATTAACCAAGACTTGATTTGTGACTTAAGATATGATTTATACTGGAGAATGTCCATGAGCACTTGAGAAGAAAGTGTATTCTGTTGTTTTTGGATAGAATGTCCTATAAATATCCATTAAATTCATCTTGTTTAATGTATCATTTAAAGCTTGTGTTTCCTTATTTATTTTCATTTTGAATAATCTGTCCATTGGTGAAAGTGAGGTGTTAATGTCCCCTACTATGATTGTGTTACTGTTGATTTCCCCTTTTATGGCTGTTAGTATCTGCCTAATGTATTGAGGTGCTCCTATGTTGGGTGCATAAATATTTACAATTGTTATATCTTTTTCTTGGATTGATCCCTTGATCATTATGTAGTGTCCTTCTTTGTCTCTTCTAATAGTCTTTATTTTAAAGTCTATTTTGTCTGATATGAGAATTACTACTCCAGTGTTCTTTTGATTTCCATTTGCATGGAATATCTTTTTCCATCCCCTCATTTTCAGTCTGTATGTGTCCCTAGGTCTGAAGTGGGTCTCTTGTAGGCAGCATATGTATGCATCTTTTTTATGTACCCGTTCAGACAGTCTATCTCTTTTGGTTGGAGCATTTAATCCATTTACATTTAAGGTAATTATTGATATGTATGTTCCTATTAGCATTTTCTTAATTGTTTTGGGTTTGCTATTGTAAGTCTTTTCCTTTTCTTGTGTTTCCTGCCTAAAGGAGTTCCTTCAGCATTTGTTGTAAAGCTGGTTTGGTGGTGCTGAATTCTCTTATCTTTTGCTTGTCTATAAAGGTTTTAATTTCTCCATCGAATCTGAATGAGATCCTTGCTGGGTAGAGTAATCTTGGTTGTAGTTTTTTCCCTTTCATCACTTTTAGTATGTCCTGCCACTCCCTTCCAGCTTACAGAGTTTCTACTGAAAGATCAGTTGTTAACCTTATGGGGATTCCCTTGTATGTTATTTGTTGTTTTTCCCTTGAGGCTTTTAATATTTTTTCTTTTTATTTAATTTTTGATAGTTTGATTAATATGCATCTTGGCGTGTTTCTCCTTTGATTTATCTTGTATGGGACTCTCTGCACTTCCTGGACTTGATTGACTCTTTCCTTTCCTATATTAGGGAAGTTTTCAACTATAATCTCTTCAAATATTTTATCAGTCCCTTTCTTTTTCTCTTCTTCTTCTGGGACCCCTATCATTTGAATGTTGGTGCATTTAATATTGTCCCAGAGGTCGCTAAGACTGTCTTCAATTCTTTTCATTCTTTTTTCTTTATTGTGCTCTGCAGTAGTTATTTCCACTATTTTATCTTCCAGCTCACTTATCTGTTCTTCTGCCTCAGTTATTCTGCTATTTATTCCTTCTAGAGAATTTTTAATTTCATTTATTGTGTTGTTCATCATTGTTTGTTTGCTCTTTAGTTCTTCTAGGTCCTTGTTAAACGTTTCTTTTATTTTCTCCATTCTATTTCCAAGATTTTAGATCATCTTTAGTATCATTACTGTGAATTCTTTTTCAGGTAGACTGCCTACTTCCTCCTCATTTGTTTGGTCTGGTGGGTTTTTACCTTGCTCTTTCAACTACTGTGTGTTTCTTTGTCTTCTCATTTTGCCTAAGTTACTGTGTTTATGGTCTCCTTTTCACAAGCTGCAGGTTTACAATTTCTGTTATTTTTGGTGTCTGCCCCAAGTGCCAAGGTTGATTTAGTGGGTTGTGTAGGCTTCCTGGTGGAGGAGACTGGTGCCTGTGTTCTGGTGGATAAGGCTGGATCTTGTCTTTCTGGTGGGCAGAACCACATCTGGTGGTGTGTTTTGGGTTGCCTGTGACCTTATTATGATTTTAGGCAGCCTCTCTGTTGATGGGTGGGTTTGTGTTCCTGTCTTGCTCATTGTTTGGCATAGGGTGCCCAGTACTCTAGCTTGCTGGTCATTGAGTGGAGTTGGGTTTTAGTGCTGAGATGGAGATCTCTGGGAGAGCTTTTGCTATTTGCTATTACATGGAGGCAGGAGGTCTCTGGTGGACCAATATCATGAACTTGGCTCTCCCACCTCAGAGGCACAGTCCTGACACCCAGCCAGAGCACCAAGACCCTGTCAGCCACATGGCTCAGAAGAAAAGTGAGAAAAAGGAGAAAGAAAGAAAGACAATAAGTAAATTAAATAAAATAATTAAAATTAAAAAAATTAAAAGTAATGAAAAAAAAACAAAAAAAAGGTCAGACAGAACCCTAGCACAAATGCTAAAAGCAAAGCTATACAGACAAAATCACACAATGAAGCATACACATACACACTCACAAAAAGAGAAAAAGGAAAAAAACACACACACACACACACACACACACACACATATATATATATATATATACACACAAATAGAAAGGAAGAGAACAATGAAATCAATAAACAAATCTAAGTGTGATAATAAACTCTAAATACTAAACTAAGGTAAACATCAAACCAGAAACAAATTAGATGCAGAGAACAAGCCCCAAGTCTACAGTTGCCCCCAAAGCCCACCGCCTCAATTTTGGGATGATTCATTGTCTATTCAGTTATTCTACAAATGCAGGGTACATCAAGTCGATTGTGGAGATTTAATCCACTGCTCCTGAAGCTGCTGGGAGAAATTTCTATTTCTATTCTTTGTTTGCACGGCTCCCGGGGTTCAGCTTTGGATTTGGCTCCACCTCTGCATGTAGGTCACTGGAGGGTGTCTGTTCTTCGCTCAGACAGGACAGGGTTAAAGTAGCAGCTGATTAGGAGGCTCTGGCTCACTCAGGCTGGGAGGAGGGAGGGGTACAGAATGCAGGGCGATTCTTCGGTGGCAGAGTCTGGCATGATGTTGCAACAGCCTGAGGCACACTGTGTGTTCTCCCGGGGAAGTTTTCCCTGGATCATGGGACCCTGGCAGTGGCGGGCTGCACAGGTTTCCGGGAGAGGTGGTGTGGATAGTGGCCTGTGCTTGCACACATGCTTCTTGGTGGCGGCAGCAGCAGCCTTTGCGTTTCTTGCCCATCTCTGATGTCCGCGCTGATAGCCGCAGCTCGCGCCCATCTCTGGAGCTTATTTAGGCACTGCTCTGAACCCCCTCTCCTCGTGCATCCTGAAACAATTGTCTCTCTCCTCTTAGGCAGTTCCAGGCTTTTTCCTGGCCTCCCTCCCAGCTAGCTGTGGTGCACTAGCCCCCTTCAGACTGTGTTCACACAGCCAACCCCAGTCCTCTTCCTTGGGTCTGACCTCTGAAGCCTAAGCCTCAGCTCCCAGTCTCCACCTGCCCCAGTGGGTAAGCAGACAAGCCTCTCGGCCTGGTGACTGCTGGTTGGCACCTATCCTCCATGCGGGAATCTCTCCACTTTGCCCTCCACACCCCTGTGGCTGCGCTCTCCTCTGTGGCTCCAAAGCTTCCCCTGCACCATCCCATCTCCACTAGAGAAGGGGCCTCCTAGTGTGTGGAATCTTTTCCTCCTTCACAGCTCCCTCCCAGAGGGGCAGGTCCTGTCCCTATTCTTTTGTCTCTGTTTTTTCATTTTCCTTTTGCCCTACCCAGGTACTTGGGGAGTTTCTTGCCTTTTGGGAAGTCTGAGGTCTTCTGCTAGTATTCAGTAGGTGTTCTGTAGGAGTTGTTCCACATGTAGATTTATTTCTGATCTATTTGTGGGGAGGAAGGTGATCACGTCTTACTCCTCTGCCATCTTGAAGGTCTCCCCTGGTAAGTGCTTTCTAAGTGGAGCTCTGTTAACTACCAACTTTTCTTTTCAAGAATCCTCCTGCCAGTATGTTGAGCCTGGGTTATCGCATTTCATCACTTCCAATTCCACCCTTAACTTACCTGGAATCATAAACATAAAGCAAAAAGAATCTATGTGAAGGTGACATTTTTATTGTTTCAATGGCTGATGAACTAAATAAAACAGAAAATTTGAATCAAGCTTAGGAGAAAAGGTCCCCTGAACTAAAGTCAATATTTTCCTCATCATCTAAGTTTGATCTATATAAGACTCTAGAGTGAGGGACTGAAAGGTCTAAAACAATGAATGCCAGAAAGGAGATTTCAACATAAATATTTTAAAATTGATTAAAAGGCTTAGCCTTATGTAAATCAGCCCTGAAATTATTTAATAAGAAGGTCTTTGAAGGGAACCCTAATGGTCCCACTTAAAGGACCAGGCATGACAGATGACAGTCAAAAATGATGGGTCAAAAAGTGTAACCTGTGTGTTTTGCTGCTTTGCAGGGTGTTCACCCACAAATGAATGAAATAATGGAATCCTGTGGCCCTTGAATATCATCTATGTTTACCCATTGAATCGTCTTCATTCAGGCTCAGCATGGATAATTCCATTGGAAAGGGACTTAAAAGCTTTTTTCTAGGCAGCCACTAAATTTCATTTTTTTTCTTTTTTGCTATTGTTACTTTTTTTTAAACAATTTTTACTTTTCATTCTGGTTTTAACAGCTCATTTCTTCAAAAAGTATTTATTATATTATCCAAATGCTTCTCTTTGGGACTTCGAGGCTGGCTGTGTGGTGTCATGAATGTGAAGTTTCAGTGAAAATATCTCTGGGTCCAAAATCCACCTGAGCAAACCTGAATAGGCTGACTTAAAACTCTCTCATCATCATTTTCTTCACCTGTAAAATGTGGATAATAAAACGAACCTTGCAATGTTGTCAGTAAGGATTACGTGAGATTGCATAAATTATGGATAGATGGTGTATGTAACGGGTATGTAGTAATAAATATCCCCCCCAATCTTCTCTCTCTTACATACACACACACACACACACACACACGCACGCTAATGTGTGGTTTTACTCCTATCTTCTTTTCCCATGTAACACCCAACGAACTATTGGCAGGCATGGGCTATTTTGCCAGGTTAAACACTCTATGTTGTCTTGACTATCTCATATTCCCTCAATTCCTAGGTCTCCTCAGGGTTTCCACCAATTTTCTAATATCTTTCTCAAAGAAGTGGACATAATTTTCATCAGTGGGTTAACTAACAGAGAAAGGGATATTTAATAGGGAACTTTGCATTAATTCAGCCTAAAATACATCAAAGTCTGGTAGCTCACTGTATCCAGGAAGAGCACAGTCAATCTGTAACTTAGGGCAGTCAAAAAGATAGTCAGTATCATGCTGTCCCTTGGACATGGCCTGATATGGTCAGAGTTGACTGCCCACTGTCCACATTACACAATTAAAAGCACAAAACCTACCATTTCTGAATTGGAATCAACCATACACTTGTGTTCCCTAATTACTTCCTCTGGCACATATCTCTGTTGGATTTAAAGACTTTGTCTAGCCTCCAGGTTCCTTTGGTTTATAAAGTAGGATTTTTCAGATGAGATTTTAACCAAACAAAAGGAATCTATAACAGATGAGCCCAATTTCTCTTAAGTCAAACATAGATTTTAGAAATAAGGAACTAAATGTTTTGTCCAAAACTTGAAGTGTAATTTTACTAGTTTTTCAGCCTAGAAATGATGAAGTCTTCTTTATGGTTGGAGAAAACTGTACACTATGTCAGTAGATCTAGGCAAAGAATCTGGGAAATCATAGATTCCTTTTGGGCTATAATTCTATACTTGTTCAGTGACTGCTTATCTTCCAATTCATTGGCATGAGTATTCTCAAAGTTGAAGTTATTTAAAGAAGGAGATCACTACCTTTGAGAGATTGCATAACCCAATATGAAGTCACAATGCTAAAATAATATAAATCAAGCCAAAAATTAGTTATGGTAGCCATGCCAAACCTACCTATGGCTTCAGATGTGGGGCCACCACAAATAATGCAAATATCTTGAAAATATCCACTGGACATCTTGTGTCAACTTCAGATCAGAACAGTAATAGAAGCTTTCCAATGAGAAGAACTTTCTTGATCAGAGCTCATGCATCAGTCTCACTGCTAACTCTGGCAGCAGTGAGTTTGAACATCATCATCTCTGGTCTCCCTCTATCATTCCCCAATCTGGTCAACACGTTTCTTCTCTGAGCCACGAATACACCTTCAATTTTGATCACACAGGGGCTCTCATTGCCTGTTCACTTCTCTTATGCACCACACTGAGAGTTCTGGAAGAACTGAGGCCATGTCTGATTTATTACTGCCTCCCTCAGGGTCTGAAACATAGCAGTTACCCAGTAAATGTTGAGTGCATTTTTTAAGTGAATGAATGTTCCTGAGAACCTGGAGAAAGCCTGTCTATTTCTTATCCTTGGAATGTGAACTGCAAAAGTTGAATGCTTTATCTGTGCACCTAGCACACTGTAGATCATAGCACAGAAGCTCAGTAAATATCCAGTTAGGCTATTGTGATTGTTTAAAAAAAAGGACTGATGAAATGAAATACCCAGAGGTAGGGTAAGAAGAATATTATGTAACACCTTCTGAGGAACGGTTGACAAACGGGATGCAATGGCAGGGAGAAGATCAATGCAGCATCTGGTTATCCCACCATGGGTGGGTCGGTTTGCATAAAGGTACTTGCATCTGGGGCCCAAAGATGCAGGCCTGAAAATTTAAGCTGGGAAAAGACACACAGAGTAAAGGAAACCAGGAAAGGGTTTGGATGCAGGCAGACATGATTCCAACCCAACTCCCTCACTCTAGTGCGTCACATGTGACCTTGAGTTTAACCTCCCTCATCCTCGGGTTTTTTAAATCTATAAACTGGGAACTGTAAGATGTGTTTTCCAAGGCTGTTATAAGAAGGAATGAGTTAAGACAAGTAATGAGCTTAACAGGAAGAAGCACTTTAGCATTATTATTGCTTTTAAGGGAAGCATGGATAATTGATGCACACACGAGTAGGACATGGGCAATAGAAACCCGCATAACAAAGGCAGACAAAATGCCATCTGTGGTCACAAAGGACAGTTGAATATGTGCTTGTGGAGACCAAAGTCTTTTTGATAAATCCCCCTCACAAAGTCATAAGTGTTTCCTACCTTGTGGAATCATAATAGTTTTCAAAGAAACCAACTATGATACTAAACAGTGAAGTCCTTGATCTCAGGTTGGGAAAGTAAAATTGGATCTTGAGAAAATCAAGAAAAAACAAAAAGGGACTATTTTCACTAATATCTGAATTACTGATATCTGAATAATAAAATATTTGAATTCCTATATTTATTGAATCTAAAATAACTTTGATTTTAAGATACACTATAATTTTATATGAAAAAAGATACTATTACTTTATATGCTAAAAAGAAAAAATATTGCCAATTAAATTTTGGTATGCTATCAGTAAGATGCATCTTTTTCACAGTTATTATTAAAACATGAAAAAAACGAATGTTCAAGGAAATACAGAGTTTAGGAATGAGGAGTGAGGAAAAAAATGTGAAACACTTTATAACTAATATACTTTTGAAGTCAATTTTGACTGTGTGTGTGTGTGTGTGTTTCTGGTGGGGCAGGGGAGGTTCAAACACAGTCAGCAACTCCTCAGCAATAGCCCAGCTGTTTGGTAAATGCTTTTCTTCAGAGTGAACAGACAAATATGGAGCTCTTTTGCTTTCTTTTTTTTTAAAGGGCCATTTATTTATTTTATTTTATTTTATTTATTTTATTTTTGGCTGCATTGGGTCTTCACCGGCACACACAGGCCCTTCCCAGCTTCAGCGAGCGGGGGCCACTCCCCACTGTGGCAGCACCTATCCCCCCCACAACCCTGCTGCGGAGCACGGGCTCCAGGCACATGGGCCTCAGCAGTTGTGGCACGTGGGCTCAGTAGTTGTGGCTCTCAGGCTCCAGAGCACAGGCCCAGCAGCCATAGCACATGGCCCAGCCATGTGTAATCCTCCTGGACCAGGGCCCAAACCCATACCCCCAACATTGGCAGGCAGACTCCCAACCACTGTACCACCAGAGAAGCCCTGGAGATCTTTTCAAAGTTCCCACCTTGCCTTCAGAATGTAAAAATTCCTTTGAGACCCAGGGAGCAAGAGCCTTCCTTTCCTTCTAGAATCACAGGTGGGACACAATCTTGACACACTGATTCTGAGGTTGTGTTTAGAATTGTGATGTTTATGTTAATGCTAACAGACTTAGAAATGAAATGCTTTTAAATGGATTGCTCTGGGAAGGGGAGAAGCATTTGTGCTAAAACTAAAACATTAGATTTCAACACAATTAATTTTATGTGTTGCCCAGAAAATTTTAGCTAGATATTATAAATATCAAAGTGGACATTCTCTTTCAGGCCTAGGGGTGTGTGTGTGTGTGTGTGTGTGTGTGTGTGTGGTTGTGGTTGTATGTGTGGTTGTGTGTGGTTGTCTGTGTGGTTGTGTGTGCGTGTGTGGAGTTCATGTATGTGGTTGCATGTGTGTGTGGTTTTGTGTATGATTGTGTGTGTGTGTAGTTGTGTATGTGTTATGGTTTTGTGTGTGGTTGTATGTGTGTGTGTGTGTGTGTGTGTGTGTGTGTACCCATTCATTTACTCATTTATTTAGGTTCATGTGTTTCACATTGGCATGATGTAGCTCCAGTAATGCCCTGACATTTCACAGTGCTCACAGATTGCAAAACTTTTGCCTCCTTTCACCTCTCCTTTCATTTGATACTTTTAGGATAAAGAAAAATATCTGTCAGTGAATTGTTTGGGTATGGATAGAATTCCAATTCACTGATCATTTCTAATTATGTTTGTTTTAATTTAGGAAGACTTTGAACAAAAATAGAGTTCCACAGAAATGACAGGACAGTGTGAAGTCAAAACCTGGGATGTATTATCAAACACCTGCTCTACCTTAGCAGGACCTGTTTGACTCACAAAGACCTCTGTGAATTTCAATATCTCACATAAAGTGACTAACATTGAATCCTTGTTATATATCAAGCATTTTGCATTAATGATCTCAGATAAATTCTCCCAATGAAGCTGTAGAGTAGGAGTTATTCCATCCATTTGTAGCAGAGAACATTTAATACAGAAAAGTTTTGTAATTTTTCCAATGTATCACAATTAGGCTGCAGTAAAGCTGAACTTCAAACATTTTATCTCAGTGGTTTTAAAACCTGTACTCTTGAAGGGTAACCTGGGATGAAGTGAGAGAGTGGCATGGACATATACACACTACCAAATGTAAAATAGATAGCTAGTGAGAGGCAGCCACATAACACAAGGAGATTAGCTTGGTGCTTTGTGACCACCTAGAGGGGTGGGATAGGGAGACAAGAAACCTGTGCTCTTTCTATCACCAAACTTCATTGCTCCCAGTAATCTCCTGAACTATGGGGGTGGATGTGCATCTCCCTCCTCTGCATAGTCCCTCAAGCTTCACTTTTGGAAGGAAGCTAGAAAACTTCAACCATATCAATGCACTAGCCCCAAAGAGAAATTATTGGTTTACCTCTGCCTTCATTTCAGCAGTTAGATATACTTCAGAAAAGACACATTGATGAGTTACAAAAGTCATAAGATCATTTGTCCATGACTACTTGATATTATCCCCTCACTGGCACCATCCCTGACTCAGCCAAGACCAGCCTATACCATGCAAAAAGGCCTATTGGAGATCACGTATCACATCAAATTCACAAGAATACTAAAAACAGTTTACTTGGATTAAAATATTTCAAATGGCCTCATTTTTCTCATTTTACATAGCTGTTGCTTAACAAAATAACTAAAGAGTGCCATATTTTTTGCTGGAAAGAGGTAGCTTCTAATTCAGAAATGTTTTTTTAATGTGATGCAACAATATTGTGAAAAATAAACCAGACTATAAGAAAAGAATATGAAATAAAGAGGCAACAACAATGGCTGAGGATGTCAGAGGTTATTACATATCCTTACCATATGATCCCATGATAGTGCTACTGGATATTTACCCAAATGAGTTGAAGAATTATGTCTACTAAAAACCCTGCATACAATGTTAACAGCAGCTTTATTCAGAATTGTCAAAATTTGGAAACAGCCAAGTTATCCTTCAGCAGGTGAATGGATAATAAAATGTAGTACATCCAGAAAAAAGGAGTATTATTCAGCACTAAAAAGAAAGAACTATCCAGCCATGAGAAGACATGGAAGAATCTTAAATGCACATTACTAAGTGAAAGAAGCCAATCTGAAAAAGCTACATCCTGTATGATTCCAAGTATATGACATTCTAGAAAAGGCAAAACTATGGAGAGAGTAAAAATATCAGTGGTTGCCAGGAGTTATGGGGAGGGAGGGATGACTAGGAGAAACACCGAAGGGTTTTAGAGCAATGAAACTAGTCCGTATGATACTATAATGGTGGATATGAGTCATTATACACTTGTCAAAACCCATAGAATATACAACATTAAGAATGAACCGCAATGTAAATGATGGACTTTGAGCGATTACGATGTGTCAATGTGGGTGAATGATTATGATGTGTCGATGTGGACACATCAGTTATAACAAATGTACCCCTCTGGTGGGGGATATTGATAATGGGAAAGGTTGTACCTGTGGGGGAACGGGGTGGGGAACTCTCGGAACTTTTCTCCCAATTTTGCTGTAAACCTGCTCTAAAATAAAGTTGATGAATTAAAAATTCAAGTTTTATTTCCCTCATTTCAATAACTAGTCAGTGATACTAAAAATAAAAGTGAAGGAATTACTTAACAGTGAAAAGAGACAACTTTGGTGATGGGGAACTCTCCCATTGCCTAATGCCCACTCTGTTTCATGGCCTCGTTTCTGGACAGGGAGTGGATTATAAGCTTCCAATGTAGTCCCCTGAGTCAGGGTATATGCTGCCAATCTGTCACACAGGCCTTCTGTCGTGCTCTCTTGCATTGCCAGGCCTCTTCAGCTGGTCTGTGTCAGAAGTCTAGTGACAGGGAGACTTTCCAGAAACTGCTTCTGGAACATCTGGCTGCCCAGATCAAGGGCGTTGGCTGTTTAACATCACATCAAGGGGCCAAACATCTGGTCAGAGCCCAATAGAGGGCCAAAAGTAAGGTAAAGGAGAGGAGGGAAGGATGACGAAGGGTCCAAGAGGTTGAAGGAAGATGGGGAGAAGAGAAGATTTTTCTGAGGTTTGGAGTTTTACTAAGTACCAGTAGTCAAAAGTACTGTGTCCCAATCTTCAGTGTTCAGGACGTTCTGCTCATTATGCCCAGTACAGGGACAGAGGTTTGGGGACCCTGGGACAAAGGCAAGCAGCAAGGAGCAGCTCTGAAGGGCCTATGTAAGCAGAGCTTAATTGAGAGCATTTGTCCTCCATCAAATTGCAGTTTTATTAGCCAGCCTCCACATGCTTCTCCTTAAGACAGATTCATATCAAGTTCATTGTTCCAGTTGAGACTGAGGAAAGGCAGTGTTAGAACGAAACACATGGGAAGTGTCCAGGAGCCTCAGTGGGAAATCTCCTCTGCAAAGAATTCATGACCAAGCCCTGTTGTGCTTTGTGTCGATCACTTTCAACATGGCGGGTCAGACAGGAGAGGCTGGGAGACTTTTTCTCGAAGGTAGTAAACATGTGTTTACTGTCTATAGACAACCTTGTCCTGACTACAAAAGGTCACGCATTCTACCTGGGCTGCACTGTTCTTGAGAAGACTCTACCTTCCTGAGGAGTCCATTAGGGAGCCAGCCTGAAGCATATGGACAGAAAAAGAGAGAATTCTAAGTACAAAGTTAATGGCTTCCAAATGACATGGGCCATCAAATGATTAGGAAGTGGCCACCAGCCTCTCTTGAGAACAGGTGGTAGGTATCCAAGAACATCCCAAGAGGACACTTCTGTTCTCAATGAACAGGAGAAGGGAGTTCTGGGGCTTTTTTTCATTGGGGCTAAGGAAATGGTTACAAGTGACCACCATTTTGGCTTCAGTTTCATCTCAAAGTGGCAGAATGTAGACACATCTATGAAATTATGCTGAACCTTAAGGAGTATGGTCACCATTCCTGAACCAAGCTCTCTAGGGACAGTTTCACAATTCCTATATTTAAGGACATCAGAAGGGCAGACTTACTCTTAGCTCCTTCCTCAGAGACAACACAGAGGGCTCAGAGCCTCTCTCGGTGTCACATGGTCCGTGTAGAATGAATCACCAAGACAGAAGTTACTAAAAACAAGAACTTGAGGACAAACGCCCTGATAGAAACAGGAGGTGCTAATGTGGCAATGAGTACAGTATGTATCTGACTTTGCAAGCCTCCCAGATCTCTGTTCTGCACAAAACTTGGAGTGTTCCCAGGAACTGCTGGTGTTGGAGTGGGGCATTTTCCATTTGTAGAGGTGATTTTTATTATTATTACAGGCTTTTGTCAGTATTACAGAAATTGGGGGGAGAAAAAGAAAAGAGACTAATCACAAATGCTGTTTACCAAACCACGTTAGTCAAAATACTGCATTTTAAAACCCCTTAAGTTGTTATACATCATCATATAAGTCATCGCCAAGTAGTAATACAAATTCTCGAGAGTTATGTTGACATGAAATTTGTCAGCTGAAGTGCTGGAAAATTTACCTCTGCTCATATATCTGTAGTCATATCCTCCAAAGAAATTAACATATCATAATGTTAATATTTCAAGGTAATGTTTTCTCATGAGGATGCCATATTTTATCAGTTAATATTATCTGTGTAAAAAAACTATTCAATTACAGTATCAAGCTGTATATGATTAATATTGATTTTGGCATGGTAACGGTGAATATGCAAGGCACGAGAGTCTTCCAGTCCACTCCTCAGAGAATCTGTGAAAATAAATAAATTCATTTCTGCTAAGTAATAAAGGTGAGTGGATTTGGAACTCATGGGAAAAAAATTAGATGCACTGAGAGCCAGCTGTCTTTACTAACAGTTCCAAAGCTTTGGAATTCTCCAAGGCCAGATTAGGGGTGGGGGCCCTGTGGAAGACCCCCGGGGTGGGGCTTGGGAAGGTGGGGATGGTAAGTGGGAAGGGGTCCCTATAACAGTGCATGCAGATTGGGAGGCTGCAAGCATTCATCACCACAAAGAATTCAGGAAAATTGAAAAATGAATACCTATATATATATATTTATATATATATATATAAATATATATATTTTTTCCTTGTTGCTCATTCCCTTCACTTTTTTAAATCATTATCTTCTCAATAACTTTTTGGTTCTCTTACTTCTTTATCATTTGCCTGAATTCTTTGAAATTGTACCTTGTGCCTTTTACCCTCTACCTACGTTATACATCCAATCTTTCCCTCCTGACTATAAAAATTACTCCTTAAATCTCACCTCTTCAGAAGGGCTTCCCACTACTTCGATACTTACCAGAGACACTGCTTCCTACGTAGACCCATGGTTACTTCTCCAGCCCATTGCCTTCATTTATAAATTTGCTTGACTGTAACTTAAATTCACTCAAGAAATATATGTACATTTCAATGGACTCAGAGCCCAGACCTAAAACAGGTAAGGGGGGTTATCACTGTGAGAGTCAGAAAGCTTTATTTTGCTTTACTGACAAAACCATGACAGTAACCAGTCATCATGCACACCCATGCCATTGGTCTTGAGAAGGCGAAAATCAAGCTTGAGAAGGTGGCCACCATAGTTCTGGTTTTGAACAAGAAGCCATGAGCTAGTATCCTGCCACCTCTGCATCTGAGGCAAAATCTGAGGTATCAGAATATGAGGAAACAGCCTTCATTAATCTGAGTATGTCATTGAGAGGTGATGCCATAAACTCAAGTGACTTCTGAGTCTAGGTAGTTAACAAATTAAGTGTGCTGAGTCAGTGGAGGACTGTATAGTTTTCAATAGTTAGTAGTAACATTTTTTCTATATAGTAATGGTGCAGTATTATGATATTTTCTGAAAAGGAA
Source organism: Neophocaena asiaeorientalis asiaeorientalis (assembly GCF_003031525.2). Lineage (NCBI taxonomy): Eukaryota > Metazoa > Chordata > Mammalia > Artiodactyla > Phocoenidae > Neophocaena > Neophocaena asiaeorientalis. The sequence continues at coordinate 3,118,020 of NW_020175667.1, forward strand.
AATCTGATTCTGGATTTCTATGTGTAATATTTCAACTAAATATTGGAATTTGGTATGGCTTAAACAATCCATATCTGCAGGCTAGATCTTATCTGTAGTTTGTAATCTGATTTAGAGCTCTTTACTCCCTGTTCCTTCCCATCACTAAAAGTGTTGACAAGCACGGACTGAGTACCATTGGTAGACCATATGTAAAGCAATTTAGACTTATTGCTTTACAATACAGTAAGAGATTAAGAAATAATCTCTGCCCCTTTTTTCTATGTCAGTGTTTCCTAAAGTGTCTTCAAGAAGTACTACCTAAACCAACTGCTAACAATGTTGCTTAAAAAAAGTTCTACTGTTAAATAAGTCTTGGAAATGTTGATTAAAATACCAGTAAGGAGACAGGAATTATGAATGACAGGGTGAGAAGGCCAGCAAACCCTCTTCCTAAAAATCAATTATAAAACTGGACAAAATTGTCAAAAACTATCATTTCAGTATTCTGGAAATCAACCAATAGCATCCAACAAACTGAGAAGTGTTTATTAAAGAACAACTATTAAAACTCAAGTAAGAGCAGTGTTTTCTCCTGAGGTTGCTTGGATCCCCTTCACCTCAACTCTGCAGATTTCATAATTCTATCAGTGGCCCCAGAAGGCCATGAAAACCAACAGCTTCACTGACAAAGAGAACTGACTTGGAGTGGAACATGGAAAAGCCCTCCATGTAGAGATTTCACTGACAAACAAAGGGAGAAGACCAGTATTACAGTAAACTGAGATTGCATTCTGGTTGGGGCAAGCAAAAAGATGTTAACCAGAAATTTAGCAGTAAGGTCTGGGGAATAAGATAGGCATAGTGAGCCTTGTGAAGCATCCACATAACTCTGGCAGTCAGGAAGGCTACACACCTGCTCAAGTTTGCACGCACTCCAAAAAAAAAAAAAAAAAAAGAACAACCAGAGAGGACCCCAAATACATATCTTTGGTTGAATGTGAAGCCTTGTGCATACATAGAGATGACATGAAAAATAAAAGCCAAAGAAGACTTTTATTTTATTTACATTTTTTATTGGTGTGTAATTGCTTTACAATGTTGTGTTAGTTTCTGCTATACAATGAAGTGAATCAGCTATATGCATACATACATCCCCTCCCTCTGGGACCTCCCTTCCCCCCATCCCACCCATCTAGGTCATCACAGAGCACAGAGCTGAGCTCCCTGTGCTATACAGCAGGTTACCACTAGCTAGACTTTCAAATTAACTGAACTTTGAGTTAAATTCCTAACCCCACACACAGGGCCATCAGCAAAGAGTGGAAGCCTTACTGGCTGAAGTGTTTGAGAACAACATATGACCAGTCACTAGCTGAGCTGACCACTGGAATCAGGACAGAATTACAGATTCAGGACAAACTCTAGAAATCCAGAATTAAAAATAAAAACAAAATTTCAAAAAAGAAAAAAAAAAAAACAAACTTAGAATGATCAATAGCCGTATACTGTGAGGAAATTGGAACCCAAAGAATTCTTCCTGGAAAAATCACTAAACAAACAAATAGCAACAAGTGTGTGTGTGTGTATGTGTGTGGTGTGTGTGTGTGTGTGTGTGTGTTTGGGGAGGGGAGGGTCAGAATCCAGAATTGCTAAAATACATTATCCAACAAGTCTAGTTTTCTACAAATATATGGCATGCAATAAAACATTAAACTGTGATCCATTTGTGGGAAAAGTGGTCAATATAAACTGTCTCTGAGGAGATCCAGATGTTAACCTTAGCACACAAAGACTTCAAAGTAGTTACTTAAAATATGTTCAAATAATTAAAGGAAATAATGCTCAAAGAATGAAAGTATGAAGACATGGACTTATCAAAGAGAAAGTATCAAGAAACAGAAAAAAATTACTCCTAAAATACATATATATTATACATATATATTAATATATCTATAATACATATAGTGAAGCATATATATACACACACACACACATATATATATATATATATATATATATATAAAAATAAAGAGCAAGAGAGACCAAATGGAAATTCTAGAGTTGAAAAGTACAATAACTGCCAGAAAAAATTTGCAAGAGGAATTCAAAAACAAATTTATCTGGAAAATAAGAGAACCAGTGAAGTCAAAGATAGATCAGTAGAAGTTATTTAATCCAAAGAACAAAGAATGAAGAAAAGTGAACAAAGCCTCAGAGACCTATGGGACACCATCAAGCATATCAACATATATTTAATGGAAATCTCAGAATGAGAAAGAGTGAGAAAAAAATAAAGAAATTATGGGTAAAAGCTTCCCAAATTTAGTGAATAGACAGAACACATAAAATTTTGGGGGCAGTGAAATTATTCTACATGATACTGTGACAGTGAATATATGTCATCTTATATTTCTTAAAGGCCTTAAAATATATGACAACAAGAGTTAACTCTAGTGTTAACTATGGAGTTTGGGTAATAATAATGTGTCAGTGTAGGTTCATCAGTTGTAAAATTGTACCACTATGAGGTGGGATGTTGACAGTGTGAAAGGGAAAGAGGTACATGGGAACTCTCTGTACTTTCTGTTCAACTTTGCTCTGAACCTAAAACTGCCCTAAAAAATAAAGCCTCTTTAAAAAAATCCCAAATTTGATGACTAACCTTAATGTACACATCCAAGAAGCTCAACAAACTCTAAGTAGAATAAGCACAAAGATCCACACTTGTTCATATCATAGTCAAATGGTTTAAAGTCAAACATATAAGACACTTATAGAAATAACAAATAGAAAAAAATGGAAGTAAACTCAATCATATCAATAATTGCATTAAGTCACCAAGGTAGACCATGTGCTGGGCATAAAATAAGTCTCAATAAATTTAAATGGGCTGCAATCAACAAAATATATTTTCTGACCACAATGGAATTCAAATAAAAGTCAACAACAGAAAGAAATTTGAAGAATCCCCAAATATTTGGAAATTAAACACACACTTTTAAATAATTCATGGGTCAAAGAACAAATCACAAAGGAAATTAGAAAATATTTTGAATGAATTAAGAAGACATGATATATCAAATATATATGCCTATAATATAAAAGATAAAAATCACAAATCAATACCTAAGCTTACATTATAAAAATCTAGAAAAAGACTAACATACTAAAGTCAAAATCAACAGGAGGAAGGAAATAATAAAGATTAAATTAGAACTCAAATAGAAAACAAAAACAAAAATTAAAAGAAAAACAGATAAAAAGAAAATAAAAACACCAATAGAAAAAAAATAGAGTTGGTTCTTTGAAAAGATCAACAAAATTGGCAAATCTGTAGCCTGACTAAACAGGAAAAAAAAAAAAGGAAAACACAAGATATCAAATATCAGAGGAGACATCAGTACCAATCCTATGAAAGTTAAAAAGATTAAAAGTGTATACTATTAAGATGTTATGTTAAAAAATTAAACAACATAAATGAAATGGGCAAATTCCTAGACAGACACAAATTTCCAAAACTGTTTCCAGAAAAAAAAAAAAAACCAGAAAATCTAAATAGGCCTATAAATAAATCATATTAGTAATTAAAATTTTTCACACAAAAAAATCTCTGATATAGAGGGTTTTGCTGGTGAATTCTATCAAATAACTGAAGAAATAATATAAATCCTTTTAAGAAGACATTTCGCTAAAGAAATATGAGTTGTTAATAGGAATAAAAAGTTGATTGATATCATTAATTGTCTAGAAAATGAAAATTAAAATCAATAAGATACCATGCCATACCTCATACCCACTAGGATGGCTATAATTAAAAGACAGACAGCAGGGCTTCCCTGGTGGCACAGTGGTTGGGAGTCTGCCTGCTGATGCAGGGGACGCGGGTTCGTGCCCCGGTTCGGGAGGATCCCACATGCCGCGGAGCGGCTGGGCCCGTGAGCCAAGGCCGCTGAGCCTGCACGTCCAGACCCTGTGCTCCGCAACGAGAGAGGCCACAGCAGTGAGAGGCCCACGTACCGAAAAAAAAAAAAAAGACAGACAGCAATAATTGTTGGCAAGGATGTGGAGAAACTGGAAACCTCATTCATTGATGAATGGATAATGAAAATGTTTTGTACAACTGAATATTATTCAGCAACACAGGAAAGGAACTACTGCTACATGAAACAACATTTATGAATCTCATTAGGCTAAATGAAAGACACCAAACAACTAAAAAAGACTACATATTGTACAATTCCATTTATATTAAGGGTCTAGAAGAGGCAGATCTATAGCAAAAGAAAGCAGATTATTTGTTATCTGCCTCTGCGGGTGGGAGCAGGGATTGACTAACTGCTCACAGTCATTAGGGATCATTCTGGTTGATGAAAATGTTCTAAAAGTGGGTTGTGATGGTCACTGCACTTAAAATTGGTGAATGCTATATTGTATAAATATATAAAACTCAGTAAAACTGCCTAAGAAAACAACACTAACGAGGTTAAATTTGTTTGCTGCTTTACTTTGCAGAGTAAATAAGCAATGTGCTCTGTAAATCTCTACAAGAGGGATAGATTGCAGACCATTTCCTAAACTTATTTGACTCATGGCACACTATACATATATAAACATATCAAATGTAACATATACGTAGTGTGTGATATATATACGAATTATATGTAATATAAATAACATATAACATATAATGGTATATATATAATATTACATATGTTTATATATAGTTTTTGAAAATCTTTTTTTGTTTTAATTTTCTCTTCCATTTGTGATATACGGTGTAGTTCGTGTTACTAAAATCTCGAAGATACTTTTCAGAGCAGACAGTACTAGGGTTCATCGAGGTCTCTGGCTGTACGCCTTTTCTAGGGTGTCACATACACCATGTAATTGCTTTGACCAACAAAAGGTGAGCTGAAATGTATTACTTCTGAGTGCTTTTAAAAGGCACTGTGTGACTCTCCAAGTTTTCTTCCCCTGAAACCTGGTATTGAGATGATGACGTCATCAGATGGTGGAGCATCAATCTACCGGGGCCTCTGAGAATATAAGAAAGGCACCTCCCCTCTTTCCCAATATTCCTTGGACACGAAGGATAAGACAGAAATAAATCCTCATTGTTTTTAAGTCACTGAGATTGTTGGATTCTTTGTTATCGTAGCATACCCTAAACTGTCCTTACCAGTCTATCCTCCAAGTTCACCTAAATTGAGACAGATACTATTAAGAGAAATTAAGAAATATGGGGAGCTATTTCTTTCATCCAAGGGCCTTAAGCTGTGTACCCATTGTGAATAATACATGTCTACAATTTGTGAACAATTTAGCAATAATCATCCCTCTCCCCACCCAGGCACTTAGAGCCAACTTACTTTATTATAGGTGTCTAAGTCCAATTTGACCCTGGAAGAAATTAAAAAGGGAAGAACATACATGCATTGCCCAAACTCACTGGCAGCATTTGGTACAGATTACAACTTTGGCTCTAAAATTGCCCCCAATTCCCAGAGCCTGGTTATTCCAAGACAATGTGGGTCAGAGACTCCCTGTGGGTCTGGGTGATAGGCAATAATCCTATGTTTCTAAGTCTTACCTGTGGAAAATAGAGCAGAGTGGATGAAGCTAATGATAGCAGCTATGCCACACTTGAGTCAACAAAAGATAAGCCCAGGGAATATTAAGTTTACTTGGAGTACTCGTGGGAGAAGAGACAGCTCACCCCTGGAGTAAAGCAAAAACAGATGCAATACTTGGATATGTAGCAAGTGTCCCAAGGGATCCACTAGTGAAATAGGCCTACACATCCATTTTGAACAAATACACCTATGAATTCAGGAGAGTTTTGACATAGGCTAGTCACTTTTACTTCTGTCCAATTCAATCAAAATGGTCAAATTAGTGATGCTTGCACCGAGTCAAATGTGCCTTTCAACAAACTTTAAGAAGTATGGGATGTTGGTTCTAAATGAGCATTGGGAGATTCTATTCCAAAGGTAGGAGGCACACTCATGGAACAGCAAGAGAAATGCTACATGAGTGACAGTTCTTATTGTAGTTATAAGCTATTGGGTTCTCCTCTCTGAGAAGGGCTCAGCCTGTTGCAATTTGTTGGTGACTCATCAGCAGTGAGCAGGGAAGAAGATGGTAACAAAATAAAAGTCCAACATCTTTATAAACTATAGTTTTCCCTATTATGGCACAACGATTAAATACCTATCTTGTGCAAAGCAGAGTACTAAGCTCTTCACACACTTTATTTTATATAATTCTCAAAACAACCTTAGGAGGTCCATACTATTTCTATTTTACTCTTGGAGAAACTGAGGCTGAAGGATGGGCTGCTTTGCAAAATCACACAGTTAATCAGTGACCTCAAGTCTTACACAAGCCATCCAAGTGTGCACACTGGCAGTACTGGTTGTACTCAGCATCCTCACAAACATAGTGGTTCTCTGGATTTACTTTTCGAAAATTCAACTTAGGAACCGTATTTCAAAATCCAAATGTTTGGCCTCTAAGGGAAAATCTCATGACCCAGCAAAGTTGGCCTGTTCTTCCACATGGCAGTTTCTTGCTTGAGCTGACCAATAGCTGTTTCCTTTGGACAGAGTGTGTGCTTCATAGTTTTCCACTATCTCGCCCGGTCTGCTACACTCTTGATCATTACCTGGCTGCCCACAGTAGATATGTGAGTTTGAATCCCCAGGTTTAAATGGTGTTGACAAGATAAAGTGAGAATTGATTCACTGTGAAACCTATTATTCCTCTAAAGTGGTGTTTCCCCACCTTGGCATTCTTGATATTTTGGACAAAGAGAAAACTCTTTCTTGTGGGGGCTGTCCTTCTATGTACTGTGGGATGTTTAGAAGCATCCTTGGCCTTTACTCAGTAGTTGCTAGTAGGACCGTCTCATTTCCCAGTTGTGAGAACCAAAAAATGTATCTGGGCATTGCCAAATATTCCCTGGGCAACAAAATCACCCACAGCTGAGACCCTCGTCTTTGCAACACACTTTTTGAGACTCAAAACACTTTAAAATAGTCAAGCAAATAGGGTCTGTTTTAAGGAAATATGTCGATTTCCTGTGTAGAGACAGAGAAAGAAGTGAGGGCGGGAAAGGCAAGCTGAAACGGAAAAGAAATTATTCCTATAATGATTCTCTGTCATAAACACATTTTGAGCAGGTTGTAAAAAGTAATTCAACTGAAATTAGATTACAAAGAGCACGCAATACACTAAGTACAACTGTATTATGGAAAGGGAAATTAATTAGTCTGGAATATGGTATTTCCCCTCATCTGTAGGAGGCTGAGTCTTTCTGGTGACAGTCTTGGGGCTTTGCCTTAAGGCCCTGTGAATCATGGTAGCATGGCATTTCTAGGCTTTGATGTTGGCCTACCAGTACCCACTGCAATTAGTCACTTGATCTTTAATTTCAGTCTGGGCAGTGACACGTGGATTCATGGGGGGATTACTATGTTATTAGCAGAAAACTGGTTACTTCCAGCTCAGCGTTCATTTAATCAGCCGACATAGGCTGCAGCATTTCAGCTAGGCCAGTACAAAATGATAATGGATGGAAAAGGATCTGATAAAGAACATATATATGTATATATACATATATATACATATATATATGTATATATATGAATCACTTTGCTGTACACCTGAAATTAACACAACATTGTAAATCAACTATACTTCAATTTAAAAAATGGTAATGGAATACCTCCTTGTAGGTTTTGTGAAATTCTCCCTCCAAAGTGGGGAAAATGGTTCCTAATTATATATGAATGCATTAATCTGTTCATTAATAATTCTAATAGTCAACAAGGAATAGATCCGAGGAGTGTTCCCATCACTCTTACAGCTTATGGGGCCAAACTACAAGTCTTACTTTATTTCAGTGTGGTAGCATTAGACTGGATTTCTTTGGGCTGATGGGAAAGTGCTTGATGATGATTTTTGTGGTTGGGAATCATGGGCACGTGGCAGCAGTTTTTTTAAGCGGGTCTACTTTTCAGATAAAAAGAAGGCTGGAAGATTGAGAGTTTGGGATTAACAAGTACACACTGCTATATTTAATAAAATAGATAACCAACAAGGACCTACTGTAAAATAAATAGATTAATTAAATTTTAAAAAAAGAAGGCCGGAAAGATGGTTAAGAATCCCCAAGCACTGCATACAGATATCATATGAGGAACTTAAATTCACAGTGAACAAATTTGACCAGGGCTGAATGCATTTATGGTAGATTTCTTTTTGCATCCTCCCCATGATCCCATAAGTTCAGTATTGTTTTTTTCCCATTGAACACATTAGCAATTGAACCGTCAAAGAAGTTAAGTGATTTGCTTATGGATGCAAATAAGAGACAGAGCTGGATTTAAACTCAGGTTTGAATTCCAACTTGAAGTCTTTGCTCTTGTCACTTTCCACTGCTACCTGTATCGTGAATAATGCTGACATCTGTGAACAGAAAGCATGAAAAGAAGTGAAGTGCCCACGACCAATGCCACCTGCTCTCCTGCTCAGTTACCTTCAAATCCATTAGGAGGAACAGAGAGAGGCACTTGGCATTAGAACTCTGATAGCAATCTGATTTCCATCACAAGTACCAACGAGGAAATGCCAGAACAAGCCTTCTAAGGCCCTCCAACCTCACGCGTGATTTCCTGATACAAAACACCCCCGTGCCTGCTGCTCTTTTAATGAGAGCTGCTTTGCCACTCCGCAGTTTCTCTCATTTTAATTTCTGCTTTGCAGCAAGCTTTATCACCGGGGAGGTGAGGGCTCGGCCATTCTCCCAGCATCTCCCCATGATCAAACACACTCCTTGTTCCCACTACTGGCTGCTTAGGGAGATGTTAACTGATTCCCTGTTTTAAATCTGCAGCACTTCAAAAGGCTGTTCTGTCTTCGCAAGCGCCAAGGCCTGGCGCACGGCCACAGCCAGGGAGCTGAGTTTTGCCCTTGAGTCCCCATGCAATCACGCACGGTCTGCTTCCCGCTGCTCCCAAGTTCTGAGAGTGTTTTCAAAAATCCCCCAGTGTTTCCAGAACGACAATTGACTGGTGATAGCCAGAGCCATTCAGGTGCCAAGAAATGCCAGTCTGAGGCTGAGCGATTAAGGAAGAATGTTTTCCTGCCAGTGGAGTGGGTCTTGGAGAGCTATCACTGTCCTTCTGTGAAGGAGGAGAGAGGGGAGGCTAGGGCCATCTCTCTTCTCTCCACTGTGTCTCAAGAAGCAGTCACTCTGCCAGACTCCAGGCTCTGGCAGCCCGGAGGTCCTGCAAAGAAACACATGTGCTCCCCAAGCCCTGGGGTTTTACAAACCAACTATCCAGCAAAAAAGATGCTGGCGGTGCCTGGGCCAGGGGCTGGAGACACTGGAGAGAAACACGTAATGCTTGTGTTCAAGGAGCTCGTTTTCTCAAAGAAAGAAAAAGAAGGGCCAGATGAACAAATCATTGCAATCATGAGTGATAAATGCAGAGACAGAGCTACATGCCAGGTAGCCCAGAGAAGCAGCCTGGGCAGCTTGTATGTGGGTGTGTGGGGCTGTGTCTCTGGCCCATGCAGGGTGAGGGCAGAGAGGGTGGCACTGTCTTAAGAAGCATTAGCCTGATGGAGGGACTGGAGGCGGGGAGAACATCACTTGTGATGCTGGAGGTTCAGACCACGTGAGCTCCTAGTATATGCCCAGGGAGGTGTGGCTGGGAGCTAAGTCTAAAAGGAAAAATTCATCTGCAAGGAGACTGGCCCCCAGTGCTATATGATTGCACTGGATGTGTTCTCCATGGGGTTCTTAATTTTCTCTCTAGAGAGTGGTATGGTTAGTTCTCCGTCTTAGTAAGGTTCCTTGAATTGCCATACAGAGGCAGAATCGGAGCCCTTGAGACCCAGGTCAGAGAGGTCAATGAATGACGTTAAAACATTTGTTCCAGTATGAGGCACCTGGGACCTGAACGCTGGGAACACTGGAGCCTAGTTTGGCCCCCATCAGTCTTACAAGTCACATTGATCGACTTGGTGTGAGACTTGCAGTGTGACTCCTGGTTTCTGTCTTGGGTACCTGAGAAAAGAAGCAGGTAAAGAAGGACGGCAAATACCATGTTAAGTCTCCACCAATAAGCAGATGATGGATTTAGAAGACTCTGGTTATTCCAGTCATGAGTTTGGGTGAGACCTCGGGGTTTGTAGGTCTAGATTTGGAAGGCTTAAGAGTGAACCAGGTTGCTCAGGACTTTTCAAAAGATAGAAATTTCAGGAAGCATATTTTTCAATGTGAAGGGAACCCATAAAAGTCTAATGTCCCAAAAGGGGTGAGGGAATGTGCCATAAGACATGAACACAGCCGAGGGGTGAGTGGAGGACCCTCAAGGCTGACCTCCACATGATGTCCCATGAGGTCAGCTGAGCCTGTTTGAGTGTCCTCCAAAGCTCAGTGGTCCAATGAACACAATGACCCATGATAATTATTGCCTGGTTCACAGGGCTTCAGAGAGATTTGCTGACAACGTGTACAAAGTGTTTGGCACACAACAGGTGTTCAAAACTAGGCATTACTACTATTATTTCTATTGTGTATATTTGTGTATGTGTGTGTCTGTGTATGTGTGCATATGATCGGTATGGGCAAGCATAGAGAAACCTGTTTGTTTTTCCTTCTCTCTGATCCATGGGAATCTCAGTATTTTATTCCAACTAATGTAAAAGGCCATGGAAGAGAGAACAACAGAGCAAACTGTCCAAGCGTGACCCTGCTGTGGTTAACGCAGGCAACAAGGAGAAGGCAGGACAGAGAACTAAAAACTGCACTTTGGGCTAGGGCACCACCTCGGTCCAGAGCCTTGGGGCCAATAGCACAGGGGCTGCAGTGGAAGTCAGGGGGTGGGGGGGGATTCCTTTTCCCTCCTGGGCTCAAATATTAGAACTGCTTATCAGAGATCTACTTGTGATACTGAGAAAGACACACTGCTGATACCACTGTCTTGCAAAGGGGCACTTAAAACCAATTATATTTTTTTCTAAGAAAATGTAGACATAAGATTAAGGAATAGCCAAAGGTCGGGGGGGGCGGTGGGGAAGATAAAGTGTTAGCATGAAATTACTAACAAAACTGAATCCATTGTCAAACTTTGAGACTGTTGATAGATATATCAACAGAAATATACAAGTAAATTCTTACCTAGGACTGTGAAAAGAGGTACAAGGCCCATTCAGGTGCTACCCAAGGATGTTTAAAATTCAGCTGTTTCAAAGGAATAGACACTGCATCTCTTAAACCAGCATTGCTGCTCAGAGCATCCTTTTAGAACAGCAAAGGCATTAAAGAAGAAGTACAAAAGAACAATCCATAAGAGGAAGTAGCTGTACAAAAGAATTTTCACAAACACTTCCAGAAAAATAATTACCTTCTTTGCTTGATGAGGCTGATCGAGATAAAAGATCCCCTAAATTAGTATAGTTCCTGGAAAATGCCATAAGAGAGATGAGGAAAAAAAGAAATTTAAAAATAAATAAATAAATAATTTTAAAAAATAAATTTAAATCAGGCCTGGGTTATGCCAAAGAGAGATTGTTTAATTAAATAAAGAAATAAGCCAAAACTAACGTACAGGAACTTTTCCTCATACAGAGGGAAAATAAAGCCTGACAGTTTAAGTAGGAAACTTTATGGTAATTTTTAAAGGAAAAAAAAAAAAGGGAAGACAGAAGATTGGTTGATTTCAGATGGTTGATCAACTTGCACATAGACTGATATTTCTCAGTGCAAAGCATGAGGTCGTAGGGCCATGATGACTGAGGGGGTCAGGGGAGGAGGTCAGTGATATGGTTCCAAGGAAAGTTAAGAAGTCAAAAATCTACAAACAATAAATGTTGGAGAGGGTGTGGAGAAAAGGGAACCCTCTTGCTCTGTTGGTAAGAATGTAAACTGGTACAACCACTATGAAGAACAGTATGGAGGTTCCTTAAAAAATTAAATGGAACTACCCTATGATCCAGCAATCCTAATCCTGGGCATATATCCAAAGAAAATCATAATTCAAAAAGACACATGCACCTCAATGTTCATTGCAGCGCTATTTACAATAGCCAGGATACGGAAGCAACCTAAATATCCACTGACAGAGGAATGGATAAAGATGTGGCACATATATACAATGGAATACTACTCAGCCATAAAAAAGAATGAAATAGTGCCATCTGCAGCAACATGGATGCAACTAAAGATTATCATACTAAATGAAGTAAGCCAGAGAAAGACAAATACATGAAATCTAAAAAGAAATGAACTTATTTACAAAACGGAAACAGAATCAGAGACTTTAGAAAATGAACTTATAATTACCAAAGGGGAAAGTTTGGGGAGAGGGATAAATTAGGAGTTTGGGATTGACATACACACACATTTTCTGCTATATATAAAATAGATAATCAACAAGGACCCACTGTATAGCACAGGGAGCTCTACTCAATATTCTGTAATAACCTATATGGGAAAAGAATCTGAAAAAGAATGGATATATGTATATGTATAATGGAAACACTTTGCTGTATGCCTGAAACTAACACAACATTGTAAATCAACTATACTCCAATATAAAATAAAAATTAAATTAAAAAAAAGAAGTCAACTGGATGGATATTGAGTTGCCCACCAAAATCCATCTTTCTCTACCTCCTGGGCATGTGGATAAGCTACATTTCATCTTCTTTGCATTTAGATAAGACCATATGACTGACTTCAGACCAAAGGAATGTGAGAAGTGATGTTTGTCACTTCCTGGCCTGGGCCTTGAGTCATCACCTCCTTCGTGTTTTCATTCTATCCTGCCAGCTGGAACTCTGAAGGGGTTGTGCTCCAAGTTTCAACCCCACAACACCTCATGGAAGGAGCCTGAGTCCCTGAATGTCTCTGTGAAGAAAAGATCTTCCTCCAACCTGGACCACTCATCGTCAAGCTGAATGACTTCTGTAGTTTTTAAACCACTCTCTTCTTGTTTCTATAGCTTTGCCTTTCCCAGAACTGTGTACCAATAAATCAAAGATTCATTCAAAACTATTTATTGAGAAGTTACTAGGTCTTAAGTCTGGTTTTAGACACTTAACACTCAATGCTAAATCAGACACATACATAAATGACTCATCCCAGGGTAGCCATCACTTTATTCTGGTGCCATGTACAGAGTAAAATGGAAAAACCAAAGAGGGGGCATCTCCTTCTGCTTGGAAGAGAAGGAGGAATCAGTGTGGCAATGGCATTTGAAATGAGCCCATGAACAGGTGTCCTCTGGATGAAGAAGCGGGGAAGGAAACAAGGGAAAGGACCTTCCATGGTGTGGGCAGAGAGGGCAAACATAGCCAGTCAGCAGGGTGAGTGGATGCAAGAGCTGGAGGTAGATCCAGAAAGACAGATGAAAACAAGCACATGGTGATGCTTATTTGGACTTGACCCTGCAAGACAGTAAGGAGTCTGCTGTTGTGGTTGAAATGAAGTACTTGATGAGGCCAGATTTGTGCAGTCAAAGAGGGCTATGTAAGGTGGACCCGAGTGGGGAAAAGCCAAGACAGGGAACCCAGGGTGGAAGCAGCACATTAGCTTAGGTTGGTGAAAGTGGGTGGATGGATGGGAATGTAACAGTGAGACTGGAGGGGAAGGGGCAGCTTTGAGAAATGTTTCACGGCAGTGGTGGACAGAACGTGGCAACAAGGAAATGTGGCCTGATAAGGAAGATGACTAAGTGGCCTGATCCCCACGCCTCTCACTCTGCATTCTAGACTGTGGCTCACAGGTCAGTTCTGAAAGAATCAATCTGCTTTCCCTCTCCCTCTCTCTAGTATGTTGCAGTCCCTCTTAAATGGGTCCTCATGTCACTTCCAGGCTATTTCCTCCCCTCTCTTTTACCATTCACCTACTCAAAAGCCTCAGGAGCTGCCCCAGTTCAAATCCCATCCTACCTTCATACCATAAGCACGTCTGGCCCTACCTTCGAGAACCTGCTGCTTGCCCTTCTACAGCTGAGGACCGACCATGTTAGCTTGAAGGATGATAAGGCTCAAGACAATGAGATCTGGATAGACAGGGAAGTATTTTTAAGGGAAGGGGAAGAGATGATGAAAAGGATGAAGAAGCAGAAGATGGCCAGGAACGTGGGCTGGGTTTTGAGCCAGGGCCTGTCACAGAACCTCTTCGGGCCTCCTGTTTGGAAAATGAGAGGATTACAAGATATAGTCTAAGATTCCTGATGACCCCCACCAAACTAACAAACAAATGATTCTAGAACAATGAAAAAATAATTGTTGTTCATGAATTGTGTATTACAGAGCAAATAACAACTAGTTTAGATTTCAGATATGACCAAATTAACTTTGCAAAGCTATCTACCTAAATCACAAATTAAATGAGCTAAGAAATGGAAAAGTTATATGACTATGTGTTTTTAGGACCTAAACAAATACAATAGTTTTAAGATTTGGAATCATTTAGCAGGAATCAATATAGAATATGGAACTAAACTAGCATTAATTGCCACTCTTAAAGAAGGAATAATAATTCTGGTAACCAGGAAGGATATATAAAATTAATAGTAATAATTATAGAGGAATTACTTAATTATCTGACTTATCCAGAGAATACAATCAGATGCTATTAAATAGAATTGAACCTTATATTACTTTACTCTTATGTGTCAGTCAAACTGGATGTTTTGGAACAAAGGAGTAATGTTGAATAGATGCATTATGCAAGATGATGGTTAGCTAGAATAATTATCTGCTCTAATTAATTTAATTTATTTTATTGTGTCCTGGGTTCAGAGAGGTACATCAATTGCAAAATATTTGGGGACATTATACAATGAGGCAAATGTTAAGGAAATTGAGACCCTTTCATGAACTTTCAAGCAAAAATGCCAATAAGAAGATTTATGAGAAAGTTGTTATACAGAATTCCAGGTGCTGGTAAGCATTTCTCAAATCCTTTGAAAAAAAAAGTTTTTACCTAAACGTTGAAAATCCTCTCGAGAGCATTAAGTATAAGTACGTAGTAAAATAACTTACAATCATTGAGCACTATATGCCTGACCCTCTTCTTCTTTTTTTAAAGTAGTGAATTTTACTTTTATAGTTATATATAGTATCTACCATAGTCTTTCTTTAAACTGAAGTATAGTCGATTTACAATGTGTGTTAATTTCCGCTGTACAGCAGTGATTCAGTTACACACACACACACACACATATATATATATTCTTCTTCATATTCTTTTCCATTATGGTTTATCACAGGATATTGAATATAGTTCTTCCCTGTGCTATAGAGTAGGACCTTGTTGTCTATCCATTCTATACATAATAGTTTGTATCTGCTAACCCCAAACTGACACACTTCTAAGTGTCATACGGAGATGAACTCATTAAGTCATCGTAACAACCCTAAGAAATTGGGACTATACTCCCATTTTGTTGTGGAGACTGAGGCACAGGAAGGCTAAGGACAATGTAGGTCATAAATATATGAGCCAGGATGTGAAGTCCAGCAGCCTACTTCCAGAGTCAATATTCTAAGCACTACCCTTGGCATCAATCTTGATAATTCCTAAGAACTGGTCAATAGGAAATTCATGCCTGAGTCTCCTAATGGCTGCTAGAAAATCAGGGTTTGGGAGAGTCAGTGGGGAGAAAGGGCTTCCCCTCAGCCTAACACCTTCATTTGGAGCATTCTGAGAACCTCTGTGAAGACATATGCCAGTCAGTGGCACCACCAACTTCCAAAAATCTGGGTCAGGCATTTCAGACCTGGAGAGACTAGGTTTCCACCATTTACCTGAGGCACAGAGAGTTTACTTTAGGCTAAATTAAATATTTAAATTTGCTTTGCTGGCACTGCCCCTGTCATTCCTGCCAAAACGTCCATAGATGGCCATGGGCAGGACTATTATCCACAACAAGCCAGAGAAGACAGCCTGTCATTCCTAAGCCTAAATCCAATGACTCACTAAGCACCCAGAGCATGTTCAGCTTGTCCTTAGGAAAGAAAAGTAACTTATTTCTTAGGTTTCCTGTGACAAGATAATTTATTGTCTAAATCAAGCATTTTTGAGACAGAAAAGGGACACTATTAATAATGACTGCAGGGAAAAAAAGGACAAAAACAATGCTTGGCCCATGCACACTGAGACATATCATCATCACACTATACATGATTTAGTTTTTTCATCTCTATTATGATACATTATGTCTTTTTCTGGTTTAGCATTCCTTAAATTCAGTTTTAAGTTTTTCCATGGAGACAGAGACATGGCCACAAGTCAACAAAATCATTTCTCAGCAGCAGATAACAATAGACCACAAGGCAAAGAGGAAATGTCTTCATAGGTCACACTGAGCCTTCAGGTGACTCTGGTATCACACGGCCTCTGGGTCAACACTTCAGGAGAATTTGCATTTATTGCAAAGCCACCTGGAAAAAGCCTGAGAATCTGTCTGATTACCAAATCTATAAGTGGCTAAGAACTAGCTTTCTTCCACATAGGATTCTCAAGATTTAGTAATTTGGAGAATTTTTAGAAATTTTTCATCATGGCCATGCAGATCCAGTAGGCACATTTCATTCATTCATTCACTTTCACACTGATATATTTTTAAACAAGTATTTATCATAATTGGAGACCAATGCTTCCATGGAAATCATCTAAATTCATTCATTTATTTACTCACCCCAATCCTCTGAATGTTGATATGCCAAGCACTGCTAGGTACCAAAGGAGTTATCAGGTAAATAAGACAGGCACCATGTCTATGCCCATGGAGCTTGCAAAAACAGATAGATTAAGCCACCAAGAATTGAGATCAGTACTATGAAACAAATTGTAACTATATAAGATGCTGAGTTGAGAAATAACAGGAAATACATTTTATTGTTTGTTTATTCTACATATATATATATTGAGTGTCTACTGTGTGCCAGCAACTTTGCTAGGCACTGAGATACCAGTGGTTAAAAAAAAGGGGACATGATTCCTGCCTCATGGGAAATACAGTCAACTGGAGAGGACAGACAACAAACACTTAAGTGAGAACAGGCTTTTTTTAGATTGCAAAAAATGCCATCAAGGACTCTAAACCCCTTAAAGCAATAGCACAGGAGTCAGCTAACTATGGCCCCCAAGCCAAATCTAGCCCACCTGCTGCCTGTTTCTATAAATAAAGTTTTATTGTAACACGGCCACTTCCCATGACTAATGTTCTGTCTATGGCTGCTTTCACCATAAAATTGCAGAGTTTCCCATAAAACTGCAGAGTTGAATAGTTGCAACGGAGACTGTATGGGCCACAAAACTTGAAATGTTCACTCTCTGACCCTTTAGTAAAAAAGTTTGCTGACCCTGCAATAGAGAATAATAGCTGATGACAGATGGGGACAGAGGGGAAATCCTAAATAAATTGAATAGTCAGGGAATATTTCTTTGCAGATAAGACTTTTTTTTTTTTTTTTTGACGTACCTTTTT